>NW_014542858.1:395693-405800 GCF_000741045.1 Vigna radiata var. radiata
TCAATTCTGTTTAGTTATGTTTAATTTTCATGCTTTAATTTAGTTTAATTATCATCTCAAACACCTTCAAACCCCCTATGTGTTAGACCTAAGACCCAAACCGCATTTGGTCCTTGAGAGACGACGTCTACAAAAAGACTGTTATTTAGTGGAGGTTTATTTTCCATTTTGTGGAGGTTTTTACCCTCCGCAAGTTAATTTCCGGAGGTTTTTCAAACCTCCGCACTTAGAGTCGTGGCTATTAATTTGCAGAGGTTTTTAATGACCCTTGGTATCCGACCCCTGCTATCAGATTTATATTGTGGAGGATTTTAACCTCTTTTATTAGTGACTATTATTTTATATAGGTTTAAAACCTCTTTTATTTATAATTACCCACTTACATTCATAATTTCTTAATTTAATCTATTTTTTATAATAAAAAATAAATAAAATATATAAAATTATAAATTACACAAAATATTCATAATTAATTTTATTAATAATTTAAAATAACATATTTTCATTGACAATTACAATGTAAATATAAAAAAAATTACATAATGTTTAAACTCATTCCTTCACCACTACTTCTTTAAAATTCCCTGTAATTTGAGTCCAACACAAGACTTGCAACAACAACAGTGGCCAACACAATAACCAGGAAGCTCCAAAACGATAAAGAAATCCTTGTCACACCTAAAGAAGAGCCAACACTCAAGATTCTCGCTCACAAGACCGCATGAATCTAGCTCTGAAGCTGCTGCTGTTGCATCTCAAGAGTTGCTTGAATACGATTACTAGAAGGGGATATTGGAATCTAATTTTGAAGCAACTTTGCCTTTGGAAGTGCCCTCAGACCTGATCAGCATCACACAAGGACAACTCAGGATGTTGGATTTAAATATTAGGGACAAAATGAGAGAAAAATAAGATAAATAACTATGACCGTTATGATAAAGAAAGTTTCCCTTCCTTTCTTTAATCTACATTTAATCATAAAAATTATGAGAAACAAAACCTAACACAATGATAAAGAAAGTCAACTAGAAAAAGTAACAAATTTGGAATAACTTATCCTATTAATCAAAGCATCATTAGCCAAAGTGGAAAAAGACTTTTCTCCTCACATCAATCATTGATCAGGTACCTGGTAGGAGCATTATCTGTTGCATCCACTGTTATATCATATATACCAAATTCGCATAGTTAAAATAAAGAAAAACATGGTTAGTCATAACACTCAAAGTTAAATGCAAGCATAGAAGGAAGAGGCCTAAATAAAAAACAAAGATCAATCAAATGAAAGAATTTATACTTCTTAAGAGTTTCCAAAGCATTAGAAGTTGGAAAAACTTCTTCATGTTCTACAACTTCAATAGTAGAGTTGAACATATGTACTGTCATTTTAAAATTATTGTAGTTTTGTATGAAATAGGTCACCCCTAAACACAATGCATATCATCTTAAGCTAAGGTTTATACTTGTCTTAGGATCCATATTCCATACAACTAGAATTTAATTAATGCAGTCAGTAAACTGGACCTACTGGGTTATCATAAAACTCTTATTTTGTATTGTAAAACTTAAAATATATATTTGAAAAGCAATATTATCCAATTTACATCCAACATTGTAGATTCACGGTTAATTATAAGAATACAAAGTGTACTGTAAAAGGAAATTTGTCTTATCTTTATCCAATCATTAGTTTTCCCATTGTTAGAGGTAAAATTAATCAATGTGTGAAATGTAAAACTCATCATCTCCATTAATTATAAGAAACTTACTGTCATCCCATAAATGATGCCAAAAACAATGGATACAAATTAAGAAGTTAGACTCATCATCTCCTGGTACAGACATATATATTGATATATTAATATTTCACAAATCTCACACACAACATAAGTAACAACTAATAAAATAATTTATTTTAAAAAATAAGAGTTGTTAATGGACATCTAATGTACAAAAAAATAACGTACAGGATTAACATACCTTTAACAAGACTTGTGGGAAGTAATGGATCGGATATTAAAAGGGGCAATGAAGCAGTTTCAGCCTTTGGAACAATTCCAGTGCTCTTATGCTCAACTGATGATTCAGATGACTTTGTAATTGGCCAATTCGATGCACCTATCATGCCACACGAATGCATGAATTACATATAAAGAAAATCAATATTTATGTTTGCTCCTGATGAGGAAGATGAATCTTGAAACGACTTTCCCCATACGGATAGGACCCTGAGAAAATTTATTTAAAGAAAATAGCTTCTTATCAGAATTATAAGGCAAAGAAGAAAAATAATACAAATTAATTCAAAGCTATTTTTCCTTCATGACCAATTAAGGGTTAAAAAGAATTGATATGTAACTTGGTATCACGCCTAGAACATACAAGAAAGGAGTATATTTACCATCATAACCAAATAAGATACAAGGGTTTTTAGCATCATTAAAAACCTTTAAAATCTCTCACGAGCAACTAGCAAAACCATAGCGCAGGTAAGTGAATAATCTTTGAACACCACCACCAAGATCAACAACCCCAATAATCTTTGAATAATCTTTTCCCAAATTTCCCAATAGATAGTTGATCGTAACCTAAAAAGTTCCCAAGGTACAACTTCAGAGAAGAGAGAATACACAAAGTTCATAATTAATTTACAAGGGCACCCGCGCGACCACTAAGACACTACAACAGCCACGACAACTGTGAATGCAATGGCGACCGACGACACAGCTGAACGACGACGGCAACGGCGATGAAAACCACCGATGAACTGACAATGTGAGACCACCAACAATGATGGGTTGAGGAAGATGACGACCTAAGGATAACACTTAAAAGAAAAGCTTGTGAAAACGAAAGAAAATAGGAGAATTGTGTGAAATGTAAATTAGGTTTGGGAAATTTTTCAAAAAAGTGGGAATGGGAGAGGAGAGGAGGGAAGATAAGTTTTGGAAATTTTAAGGTAGGAGGGAAGGTATAATTTAGAAAAGTATATTTAATTTAATTTAATTTGTGGAGGTCATGAATCTCTTCAAAACAATAATTGTAACTCCCACTATTTCTACTATTTAGAGAAATAATGTTAATTTGTGGAGGGTTTTTATAACCTCCACAAAATAACTCCCATTAAGCAATAATTTTTTTGTAGAGTCACTTCCTAGTCTATACTGTATTCTTAATGCAATCAAATTTGTATGGGGCGCGACACCCATCATCTTCCATATGCAGTATTAGTAAGCAAAGTATTGGAATTCCAAGGAGTACATGTTGAAAATGAGCAGAAGTGTCTGTGGGGTCCAATAAATACATTCGATCTTGACTCTGTTGTATCTCTGGGGATTGTGAAAACCATTAATGGATGGAATTTCATATGAGAAGAAGCTGAGTACAATACTAGAAGCAACTCTGCAAATATGATGAATCATGCGACAAGACATCAGAATGAAAATACTCCTGATGAAATGAGAGAATTGCCGTATCTTATCCTGTTGTGTCTTAAGTCATAGACTAGGGTTTTAATTAATTATTGCATTTGGTGTTTGACATATAAAGCCATCTTTTGTTGTTCTTTCTTTTGTCTGCTTTCCTTGTCCTGATCCTATCAATGTAATATCATCTTTTTCAAGGAAATGAAATCAGTATTTTGAATCAATCTAAATTGCTTAAACCTGTTTGGATAATATCTGACATATTGATTGATTGATTCAAATGTCTTGTTTGAAGTCAACTATGCTTATTCTGTCATACATTTTTAAACATTGACTTCTGTTTTTATTTGATTATAATACTTGCTTAACCATTATGCTTGATCTAGAAAGGGTTGTTGAAAGGTTTTGCAGGAAGGACATTGCTTTGGAAGCTACAATTGGAATTCAACTTTTGCAAAAACAATGCATTCGAATGATGTTTAAAGCATTCGACTGCGTACAAAATGGGTTAACAATTCCATATTTGGAATCTGGTTTTATCTTTACTATTTGCTTAAATCATACATAATTTGCTATTATCTCTGCTTTTATCTGTTGCAAATATCTGAAATCAGATAATATTGTGAGATTGTTGAAGTTTGTATCATTGCATATCTATGTGGTTTGATATTCTGACTTTGATACAACTTTGTGCTTAAACTGCTGTTAAATCTTTGATATACCGCATTGTGCACTTGAATTGATTTTGTTACTCATGCATAATGACAGGGGGAGTATCACTTTTTACACATTTTACATCACACACCTACACTTCAAGGGGAGTTAATATTGTTTTGTGGTGAAATTGTGATTATGAGAGCATCATTGTATTTTACAAATTGCATATAAATCTGATGCATCTCTGTTTTCAAATCTGCATAAATTTCTGAAGCATTCCTTTTTTATTAATGCACAAAGGGGGAGAGATATATATGAGAGTATGAGAGCAAGTATAAATTCTTTGTGAAAGGGGGAGAATAGTCTGTCTCATACTTTATCTGCTTGATATTATACTGTACAACAAAGTAATTGAACTGTATTAAATCTTATGCTATATGTTATTACTCTGTCTTGTGTGGAATTGTACAAACATGGTTGAGTTATTAATCATGGTTGCGCATCATAAAAAAAGGGGGATATTTTTGAGATTGTTGACAACACAAACTCTATATCAATCTAGTTTTTGATGATTATTAAGCCATTGGCAAGTGTACCAGATCGTTATAAAGTAATATAATTGGTAAACCCAATATCGTTCTTCCCAAAGCACTCTTAGGCCTTACTTTTCATGTAAACAAATCGCATAAGACTTGAGAAAAGAATTAATTTGGTGGATATATGCAAAGAACAAAAAGAAACATGCAAATGCAGTTGATTCAATTGGTTTTAAGAAACTATGGATGAATGATGTTGGGGTTTACAATTTCATCTTATCCACTCTCATATATCTACTCTTCTTGTTTACTTCACTTATTTATCTAATTGCCATGCACACTTTCTTATTTACCCTTAACCTAATCCCTTGGTGAAAAGAGCCTATTATTTATTACCGGCTTGCTATCCCTAGCATCCCCTAGTAACCAATAATGCAATGCGATTGGAAGCAACTACAATTGACCGTCCTACCCCTATCCTTAGGCAATATTGGCATAATCAAGGAATTTCCCACCAGTTCATGATATTACCGTACGTCCCCATATCGATAAAGACAAACATCTTTTACTGAATGAGTTAAACAATAAAAGCATTGAGCACATATGAGAACCCAACAATTGATAAACAAGTATATGACAAGCATATGAAATAAATAAGAATTTGAATATATGAGAGTTTCAAAAGATTACATTGTTCCCCAACAACAAAGGGTTTAGTTCACCATAATCATGGTGAAACTAGATGAAAATAATGAAAGAATGGAAGAAATAACCCTAAACTTGGTTGAATGGAGCCTAAGCATCCAAGGAACCTCCTCCAAGGCGTGTGGAATAGCTCTGGACGTTTCTCTCTACCAAAAGAATCCCCTTCTAATTCGCACTAGAGCTATATATAAGGCCAAAAAGATAACAGATAGATTACAGAAAGATTTACAGAATTTAGCTAAAAAAATAGACAACCGCCCAGGCGCCTAAATTCACCGCTCAACGGTTTGCCTTGTGCCGCTTTGACCGCTCAGTGGTTAGTTTTGCCGCTGAGCGGTTCCCCTCTAATCGCTTTGAGCGCTCAGCGGACCATTCTGGCGCTCAGCGGCTTGCTTGACCCTTCTTTTCTTCATTTTTTCCTTCTTTCATGGGTCTAAGTCCACCTTACTTCACTTCCATCTTTAATTCATCTAAAAACCTTGCAAAATAATGCAAAACAAGCATAATATCTCTAAAACCAACTTTTGACTCTCAAGAGACTCAACTAAGTGTTTTGCTTGATTTAAAGCTCATTCTAAGCCATAAAGGGTGTGTTTTACTATCAAATTTAAGCATGAAAATAACGGTTTTTGGACCGTTATCAAAACCCCAAACTTAAAACTTTGCTTGTCCTCAAGCAAACAAGACAAAACTTGGCTTTTCCACTTTTTCATCAAAATAATTCACACTTTTCAAAACTCCTTTTTCTCATGACAAGTTACTATACAATTTAAATTTTAGTGGAATCCTGTAAAGATGTATGCATGCTTTGAATCCAATTTAGTTTACATAATCAATCTTTTCCCAACAGATGTTTTGTTCATGAATGATCAATCAACCAAGCATAGATGTAAACATGGATTTAACAATTCTCACCAAGCAAGTGTTTCACTCAATCTCTCAAGTGGTTAGGAGGTCACTCTACTATCTACTATTCACATGTCACATAAAACAATATTGTCATTAATCTAAAACAATCAAAATCTTCACATGCACATGTCATCACAAGGACTTTTTCCAAGGCTTGTATTGTGGCTGGGCTATCAAGAAAAATTGGTTTTTCTGGAATACAAAATCCTTGAGTTAAAAGAGTCTAAATCATTATTCAAAGTTCAAGCACACTTTCTTTTTAACCAATCTCACTCATTCACAACTTTTTCCCTTTTTCCTTTAACATTGAGTTCACTTTACATGCTTTTTCTCTTTTCTTCTTTTCTTTTCTTTATCATGCATTTTTCTTTTTCATCTTTTGAACTCAATACTTTTCTTTTGCCTTTTTCTTTCCCCATACAACCCCAAACTTGAACCTTTTCAACACATACATTTATTCTCAACCCTAACTCATACATCAAGGCTTGATGTATTCTTTAAGATCCGTGAGTGAAGCGCTTGGTAGAAGAGAGTCTAGCAGTGAAATTGAATGGAACAGTACCGGTGGTTCAACAACTCTGATTCAGAGCAGAAACCAGATCTGGAACGGAGTGTTTGGCATGGTGCAACGGATGAAGGTGTTTAGCAAAGGTGGATTGGAATGGAGGTTAGCTTGAAGAGGTGTTTACAACTCAGAAGGCTTCCACAAGAGGAAGAAAGTTGTAATGGAGAAACAAGCTATGGAGAGACTCTTGGAAAGGAGAAAATGACTAAGCATTTCAGCAGAGTTTTTCTATGATCATCCAAAAGTGTATTACAAAGGCTGCCTTGGAGGTTTTATAGGATAACCTCTCGGCAATGCAAAGAAAAAAAGCATGACTCCATGAAATGTGGATCTAATTCTACGTGGACAACCATGTGCTACATGTGATTCCCTTCTAGAAGGCTTATTCTAGCATGTGAAAAATAAAATCTATGCTAAGTGGCACGTGATACATGTGTATACACTTATGCAAACTCCTATGTCGTGCCAAACATGTGGAAATAATGTGCTTCTAGCCCTTTCCTTCTTTGGACCATCTTGGCTCTTGGCTCTTGATCCCCTGGCTTCCATTCAAGACATGTAAAAAATATCTGACCTTCTGGTGCTGGCTTGTTAAGTTCCTGCTGTAGTTGCCGAGCCATCTGTCTTGTTATAGGACCTGGATGCAGCCTGCTAGGACCCCGCGTATCATCCCCTCCCTTTTGAGAAGGATTTATCCTCAAATCCAGAGAAACATCCTCTTCCTCAGAATCATAGCCTGCAAAAGGTCTAAGGTCAGATACATTAAAAGTAGAATGGACTCCATACTCAGGCGGAAGCTCTATTTGATAAGCATTGTTACTTATCCTCCGCACAACTCTAAAAGGTCCATCTCCTCGAGGATTAAGTTTGGATTTTCTTAATTG
Source organism: Vigna radiata var. radiata (assembly GCF_000741045.1). Classification (NCBI taxonomy): domain Eukaryota; kingdom Viridiplantae; phylum Streptophyta; class Magnoliopsida; order Fabales; family Fabaceae; genus Vigna; species Vigna radiata. Next base: position 403,375 of record NW_014542858.1, read on the forward strand.
AGGAAACCTTTCCTTTCTAAGATGAATCCAAACTAGATCACCTTCATTGAAGATTAACTCTTTTTTACCTTTATTATGTGTCTTGGCATATTTCTCATTTTGTTGTTGAATTTGAACTCTTACCCTTTGATGTAATTCTTTGATAAACTTAGATTTGGATACCCCATCTTGATGAACAAAATCAACAGAAGTTGGAAGAGGTATTAAATCCATAGGAGTCAAAGGGTTGAATCCATAAACAACTTCAAAAGGAGAAATTTTAGTAGTTCCATGAACTACTCTATTGTAGGCAAACTCTACTTGAGGAAGATACTCATCCCAAGATTTGTGATTTCCCTTTAGGACTACCCTTAATAATGTGGANAGAGATCTATTTACTACTTCAGTTTGACCATCTGTTTGAGGATGGCAAGTAGTAGAAAAAGATAACTTAGTCCCCAATCGAGACCATAAGGTTCTCCAAAAGTGACTAAGAAATTTAGTGTCTCTATCCGAAATGACGACTTTGGGTAGCCCATGAAGTTTAACCACATCTCTAAAGAATATCTTTGCAATGTTGCTTGCATCATCTATTTTGTGGCAAGGTATAAAATGAGCCATTTTGCTAAATCTGTTCACTACCACAAATATATAATCAAAACCCCTAGCAGTCTTGGGAAGTCCTAATACAAAATCCATACTAATTTCTTCCCAAGGGGTTGACGCAACATGCAAAGGAGTGTAAAGTCCATGAGGCATTGATTTAGATTTTGATTCCAAACAAGTGATACACTTTAAGCAATGCCTTTGAACATCCCTTCTCATGTGAGGCCAAAAGAATTTTTCCTTTAACATGCCAAGAGTCTTTTCTATCCCAAAATGTCCCATTAATCCTCCCTCATGTGTCTCCTTGACAAGTAGTTTCCTATGTGATCCTTGAGGAATGCAAATTTTTCCCTCTTTAAAAAGATACCCCTCTCTCACATAAAAACCTTCTTGAGATTTGTTGAGACATTCCTCATACATATGAGAAAATTCAGGATCTTGTGAATACAACTCAGTGATGTTATCAAACCCAAGAATTTGAGCTCCTAATGTGGCTAAAAGATTAATTTTTCTTGATAGGGCATCCGCCACAACATTGGATTTTCCTTTCTTGTATTTGATAACATAAGAGAATTGTTCAATGAATTCTAACCACTTAGCATGCCTCTTTTGCAACTTGTGTTGACTCTTCAAATATTTGAGTGATTCATGATCACTATGAATGATAAAATCCTTGGAAACAAGGTAATGTTCCCAAGTTTGAAGAGCCCGCAAAAGAGCATAAAGTTCCTTATCATAGGTGGGATAGTTACAAGAAGCCCTATGAAGTTTTTCACTAAAGTAGGCAATGGGATGTCCTTCTTGTAATAACACAACACCTATTCCATGTCCTGAAGCATCACATTTTAACTCAAAAGTTTTTGAAAAGGTTGGAAGAGCCAGAATGGGTGCTTGGGTGAGCTTTTCTTTGAGTAGCTCAAAAGCCTTTTGTTGCTTGTCTCCCCAAATGAACGTAACATCCTTTTTCACCAACTCATTGAGAGGTGAAGCTAGACTAAAGAAGTTAGGCACAAATCTTCTATAAAAACTTGCTAAGCCATGAAAACTCCTAACTTCTCCTACATTCTTTGGAGCAGGCCAATCTTGAATAGCCCTTATTTTCTTAGGATCAACATGAACCCCTTTTTTATTGACCACAAAGCCTAGGAAAATGACACTATCAACACAAAAAGTGCATTTGTCAAGATTTGCAAACAATTTGTTGGTTCTAAGAATTGTTAANACAACTCTCAATTGTTTTTCATGATTGTGCAAATCTTGACTATAGACCAAAATGTCATCAAAATAAACAACTACAAACTTCCCAATGCAATCCCTTAGAACATGATTCATAAGTATCATGAATGTACTTGGAGCATTTGTAAGACCAAAAGGCATCACTAGCCACTCATACAATCCAAACTTAGTATTAAAAGCAATTTTCCATTCATCTCCTTCTTTAATTCGAATTTGATGATATCCACTCTTAAGATCTATTTTTGAGAAAATTTGAGCTCCATGTAATTCATCCAACATATCATCAAGCCTAGGGATGAGATGTTTGTACTTTATTGTGATATTGTTGATAGCCCTACAATCACAACACATGCGCCACTTTCCATCCTTCTTTGGTACCAACAACACAGGTACAACACATGGACTTAGACTCTTTTGAACCAATCCTTTATCTAGCAACTCTTGAACTTGTGACTCAATCTCTTTTGTTTCTTGGGGATTAGTCCTATAGGCAGGCCTATTAGGAAGAGTTGCCCCTGGAATGAAATCAATTTGATGTTCTATTCCTCTTATAGGTGGAAGCCCAATTGGAATTTCTTTGGGAAATAGATCATCAAATTCCTTCA
>NW_014542858.1:407350-408470 GCF_000741045.1 Vigna radiata var. radiata
GAAGAATAGTCCCCATCATAGTCTCCCATTCTAAAATTCTCTACCTCATGGTGAGAATCTCCACTCCTACTTCCCCTCATTCTCCCTTGCTCATCTCTCATGACTCTCAACTCATCTTGAATTATGGTGATTGGCCTTTCCCTATCTTGTTGAGCATAATCCAATTTTCTTTCAGTGTCAATTCTCCATTGAGTTAGCTCTCTAAGTTGTTTTGAAATATCTTTGAGGGTAACTTGTTCCTCAAAATCACTAACTCTTGGAGATTGAAGCTTTGACATTTTGTGATTCTAAAAGTTTTCTTATGTTACAACTTACTTAGATTTCACCCAAGAACAAATTCCAGGTTAGGGAGGTGAACCACTATAGTTGCTTAAGTACCAAGCCTTTCCCTTGCCAAAAATGTTCTAGGCTACTTACTTAGTAGTTGTTACTCCAAGATTACTTCTAAGATCACAAAAGAAGACTAAAAAACAAAGCAAAAGTAGGACTCTAAATTCGGACTCTAGAAGAGATCCCTAGACGAAAAATTGAAAAACAAATGGTAAATTGAAAGAAACTTAAAGACAATGGAAATGTAAAGGTGAGGTCTCCTAGGTGAGGCTTAGACTTTGGATCTAAGACACACTCACCATCTACCAATATTTAGGTTATGAGACTTTAAGTCAAGTTAGCAAATGAGGGAAGAACACTTATGAGCTCTTCCACTTCACTTGCTTGAAATGACCCTTTACAAATAAGGAACAAATGAGCTTTTACAAGAAAGAACTATATGAAATGGAAAGGAAATGAATTGAAAAAAGGAGTAAAAGATGTATGCAGCTCTAGCTTCTCAAAAACAGTGAGTGAATTGATTCAATTCACACTAAACTCTCAACTGCAAGTGATTGAACTCTGCTTCAAACTGCTGCTGCATTAAACAGAATTTTGCTGCTGTTTTTGGCACGTATTTCCTGGTCCAAGAGTCACTCTTGTTTCTCAGCAATGAACTTCCTTTGATGCTCCCTCTTGTAATGAACAATCTGAGCTATAGATCACTTATTCAGCAACAACAATTAGCATTTCTATAAACTGCAGCATGATGAAGGTTGAAAAACAGTTATTTTCATATGTCAATTTGGAC
>NW_014542858.1:409460-420147 GCF_000741045.1 Vigna radiata var. radiata
TCGTTTGTCAATTGAATCAACTTTATTTTTGCATGTTAATATTTTTGTTCTCAAATCCAATTTATTAATTTTTATTTCTCAAGTCTTATTATTTTAATTCACGCGAACGNGGAAGCCATACGAGTCTCTTGGGAAAACGATACTTGGTCTTACCATTTATATTACTTGTACGATTTGGTACACTTGCTAATTTGTCAACAAGTTTTTGGTGCCGTTGTCGGGGACTCGAGGTTTATTTTTCTAGTAGTGTGGATTAATTGAGTTTGACTTGATGTTTATTTTTATTTTTGTTCCAATAAATGTTTTCTAGGGTTTTGTGCCTAAAGTTTGCAGAATGCAGTTTAAACAAGAACTTGATCATATGGGCACTCAATTTCACCGAAATGATTTCAACCACGGGTGGGATCCTTTTTCAAATATATATCGAAACCACTTAGGGCATCAGTCCTCTCCGCGAAAAGAAACGTTAAGGGAAGCTAAAGAACGTTTATGACAAGAATTATTTTCTGTCCCAAAAGAAACATTGGGGGAAGTTCAACAATTCTTGCGGCAGTACTTATTTTCTGTACCAAAAGAGACGTTGGGGGAAGCCCAACAATGTTTACAACAAAAACAATCTCTTGTACGCAAAGAAACTTTGGGAGAAACACAAGCACGTTTATTGCAGGAACAACACTCACATGCCCTGAAGGCTTTGGGCATTATCAAGGTTGATACTGAAGTCAACCCTAAAGAAGAATGTCAAGCCACTATCTTTGCAAATGATAATGTTCTCAATGAGGAAAAGAAAGAAGAAGAAGAGTTAGAGATGTTTGAAAAGGAAACAAAAACAAAAAAAGTTGTTGTTGCGAAAAAGATAGAGGAGATAGAAACAGAAAAGTTGAATGAGAGTGAGAAGAAGGACGAGAAAGGAAAAGCAGTGGTTGAAAGAAAAGAAAAAATGAAAAAAAATGTGAAAATAAAGAAAGAAAAGAAAAAGAAAAAGAGAAGGTCAAGGAAGGAGAAAATTATGAGAAAGAGGAAGAGAGGAAAGAGAAAAAAATCATGTAAAGGACCATTTCCTCATAAAAAGAAAAACCTTAGGAAGCAAAATATGGTTAAGTATTTCAAGGAGATCTTTTAGAGATTAGAGATCAAGGCTCCTATGATTGATGGTTGGAAACATGTGCTTGGCATGATCAATTTCTTGAAGAGGTTTAGCATAAAGAAGAAGAAGAAGGAAATACTAAGCACAAAGAAGTTTGACACCTACTGATGGGTGTTTGGGGAGACTTTCTCAATTACTTGTTCATTATTTGAATTTCTTTGTTTGTTTTCTGTTTTTCAAAATTCTGTTTATTACTCTCTGTTTGAGCACATGCATTTGAGTGAGAAAAATCTTGTGATTGGGAAATCTAGGGCATAGATCAGGAGTCATCAGGAGAAATCACAAAGAGGCAAACAACAAAAAGGGGAAGAAAAATTTTAAGCCACCGCCGGGCGGTACCACTTTGCCGCCGGGCGGTGGCGGAGGACAATGGAACCTGAGCTCTTTAAAAGCTGGGTATTTTCAAGACTTCCTCACTTGTTCTTGCTCCTTTGAGTTTCGCCAGGCGGTCTCCGTGCTTCTTTGCTCCAGAATTGCACTCCCTAGAGGGTTTTAGAGAGATTTGTATACACTTTCCCAATACCCATTCACAAAAGGGTTTTAGTTCTTGCTCATATTTGGGGTTTTTCTTGGTGGGAGTGTGTTTTCAGAGTTTTCTATCATCTATTGAAGGAATTGTTGCTAGCAATCATATCTCCACTCAAGTAAGTTGTAAAATTTCAATTGTTAAGTTTTTGGTTTTGAAATTCTTGATGAACATGTTTAGAAATTAGGTAACTTAGGGTTTTGAGATTCTTTGCATGAATTGTTGAATTAGGAACTGTTTTGGACCGATTAAACTGTTTGGATTTGAAGTGCATGCTAGAAATTAGTAGTTGAGTGGAGATTAGGGTTGGTTTGGTGAAAAATTTTCAAAAACCCTCTCACCGCCGGGCGGTATGCTTCTGCCGCCGGGCAGTATTCGAGCTGGTTGCATACCACCGGGCGGTAAGCCTCTGTATCGCCGGGCGGTCTGCTGCGTTCTTGTGGTTTATTTGCATTTTGAATAGGGGGAACCTGGGCACTCATTGTGAAAATTTATTTGGGTCTGATACCTTGTTGATGCATTAACTCATGACAATAAATTTCTGTGGTTCTTGGCATAATGTATTTGTTTCAGAAATGGCTTGAGCATCGCGCCATACAAGAAACATTGGAGGCAAAAGGAAGATGCCAGAAAGCTCGAGAGGATTTGACTCTCAAAGGTTCCTCTCCAAGCAGCATGAGGAACACTTTGCTACTGTACAAGAAAGGAGATTGTTTATCATTTAATGCATTACATTGCTTGTTCAAAAAAACTTTGTAAATCATTTAAGTACTCTTGACAAGATACCAAGTACTAATTCATAAGGATTTAATCGTTTAGATGGAAATAACATTTGTATCACGGTATCATTTAGCCTTTCCAGAAGTTTACCTACTAGCACTTTGTTTAATGATCTTTATTTAGTATGAGAGTGCGTTTAAGAAAGTGATTTTCAACATGTTTTTAAGGTGTTGTTTACAACTTTAGCACGTTTACCAAAAACATTATGTTGCATATATTTCATTGTTTGGCAAGATACCAAAATGCGTTTAGCAATGATAACTGATAACGGTCTAAAAACCGTTATTTTCATGCTTAAATTTGATAGTAAAACACACCCTTTATGGCTTAGAATGGGCTTTAAATCAAGTAAAACACTTAGTTGAGTCTCTTGAGAGTCAAAAGTTGGTTTTAGAGATATTATGCTTGTTTTGCATTGTTTTGCAGGGTTTTTAGATGAATTGAAGATGGAAGTGAAGTAAGGTGGACTAAGACCCATGAAAGAAGGAGAAAAATGATGAAAAGAAGGGTCAAGCAACCCGCTGAGCGCTAGAATGGTCATATACTTATTTATTGCTCAAATTCTTATTTATTTCATATGCTTGTCATATACTTATTTATCAATTGTTGGGTTCTCATTTATGCTCAATGCTTTTATTGTGTAACTCATTCAGTAAAAGATGTTTGTCTTTATCGATATGGGGACGTACGATAATGTCATGAACTGGTGGTAAATTCCTTGATTATGCCAATATCGCCTAGGGATAGGGGTAGGACGGTCAATTGTAGTTGCGTCCGATCGCATTGCGTTATTAGTTACTAGGGGAGGTTAGGGATAGCAAGCCGATAATTAATAATAGGCTCTTTTCACCAAGGGATTGGGTTAAGGGTAAATAAGAAAGTGTGCATGGCAATTAGATAAATAAGTGAAGTAAATGAGAAGAGTAGATATATGAGAGTGGATAAAGATGAAATTGTAAACCCTAACAACACCATTCATTCATAGTTTCTCAAAACCAATTGAATCAACTGCATTGCATGTTTATTTCTGTTATTTGCATATAACCGCCAAATTTGTTCTCTTCTCAAGTCTTACGCGATTAGGTTACATGAAAGTTAAGGCCTAAGAGTCCTTTGGGAAAACGATACTCGGACTTACCAATTTATATTACTTGATAACGATCTAGTACACTTGTCAGGGACTTAACAATAACATTCCCTAAAACATCATTTTATGGCGTGTTTGCTGAATTATCATGCATTGACCTTTTCATAGTAAAGCATCGTTTAATAGTGTGCTTATTATCAATAGGATCGTTTGGTCCTAACGCATTTGCTGAAACTTTTTCTTTGTTTTTTTAGTTGTAACGCTTGTGTTATATGATGTCTTTCTTTTAGCAATATTAATTTTGTAGGGTTTATACTTTATCAATTGGTCATTTTATTTATCATTGTTTGTTAAACTTCAAAACATAAATGTGTTAGATGGTCCTGTCTTATAGACAATCTTGTCTTAATATAGAAATGCACTAATGTAATCCTATACCCATGTTTGTAGCCTAAGACCTAAAAGCATTCTAACTCAGGGTGAATTCTCCACATCCCGGTGAATAGGCTTTTGCATTAAGATTAAAACCCTTTAACAAACTAGAGAATGTAGATGCATGTATGCCGTTAATTTTGCATACGACTATGGAATTTTTGCATACGAAGTAGTTTGCATGGAAGGTTTGCCGTTAATTTATAGACTTTGGGAAGTTGGTTGTAACGCCAAACATGGTGGCCAATCTTGTGTACTTTCTTTCCATTGAAGGGTTTCTCACATCCCAAGCCCTTCTTTGATGTTCAGCCAAGAAGCTTTCCTTCGGAGTTTCCTCCATGGTTGAGCTTCAAAACTAGGTGCTTCAAATTACTTCATGGTGAAGTATTCTGCATGTGGCTCAAGCACCATAGTTTTTGCTTGGATTATAGAAGCAAAATTTGAACTATCTTGAAATTGCCTTTCAGTGCTCAAATTTTGATTTTGAGGCTCATGCTACTAAACTTTGGTTCTCCTAAAATTGTTGACCTTCATAAGAAATTTATTAATTTGCCACACATGTTCACGTCCAAATTCTTTTTGTTGAATTCTTAGGTATTAAAGGGTAAAAATCTATTTTATGCAGCAAATAAAATAAGATAAGTGCTAAAATGCATGTAATGTATGAGTAAATTAAGCATTTATGTGTAGGCTTGGCAATTTGTCGAAGGATTGTCCTAAATTGTCGTATACATTTTCAATTTTCTATTACTTTGCTAGCCAAGCCTTTATGTACGTTGTTGTGGCAGCAATAATTGCATCAATTGGTGTGGAAGGGTTAGTTTCAATAATTTCATGAATGTGGTAGAAAATGTTGTGTGATCTCAACATGTTGTGATCTTGTAAAATTACTTGTGTTGCACATGTGTGAGCCCTTTCGATATTTTTGATCTTCCATACTTGATCTCTGTTGGAAAACAGGTAGGCTTCTTTTTACACCAAGAGAGGGGGTGAATTGGTGGTTTATAAAAAACAAAGTCTTTTTGCAATATTGCAATCAAAGTATAAAACTTTTCAAACTTTCTTGAAATGCAAGTAATGAAAATTCGTGTGCAGCGAAAAAATGTAGTTGACTGCTCAAATAGTAAAGTCGACTGAATATAAAAGAGAAGGGATAGAGAAATTCAAACACTGGTTTTTATACTGTTTCGGCCAACAATGCCTACATCTAGTGTCCTTCCAACCCAGGAAGCAAATGCACTATAATGGTTAAGGATTTTACAACAAGGAATTTATAGAAGACCTCCACGTCAAAAATATAAATCTCCTCTCTAACTCTCTAACCAAAATATAGTTGCAACAACAAAACCAAACTTGCAGCAAGAATCCCCTTTCCTGCAATCTGAAACACCACTTTGAACAATCCTCAAAGTGAACAAGACTCCACGAGTCAAACCTCTGTAATCACAATAGGTCCAATGCAGCAAACTTCATGACGCCAAGCTAGAATAACTTCTTGACCAAACCAGATACACCTTCAATGTGCAGATAATGATCAATTAATAAGGGCGCAACAAGTCTCCCTTGGAATCTCTTTCAAGAACGATCACCACGGTCTTCTTGAAGAATTCTTGGAGCTCTCAATTACAGAGATATCAATCTGAAACAGAAATGAAAATTTCAGATCATCAAAAGTCTTAGAACAAACTCGTGTTCAACTAATTTATAGATTTATGTTATATCAGACATTCTCTGAGTCAAATATGCTACTAATACAGTTGACTGAGTTATGATAGTTATAACAGTTCAGTCAAACTGGTAGCATTCAGTCAACTAAAATAGAAACAAATTTAATACAGTTGACCAACTATTCAATGCTCAACTAACTTTTGAAAATATAGCCGTTAGAGTGCAAGAGCATAACAAAATTTCAAATCAAACAACTAATGCAGTCGAATATGTAGCGCACATAGTCGACTTCGACAAGTAAGATCATTTTGAAATTCTTTTCTTCTCAAAATCTCACAAAGAACTGATTCTCAAAATCTGTACAAAGACTTTAGCATAGTCGATTCAATTAATATTGGAGTCGACTTTATTGCAGCTTTGTCATATAGTTATAAGTTCATAAAAGTGCTTGTGGTTTTCATGCATTAAAATATGTGCAATGCTTCCAGAAATGATGTAACAAGTATAAGCTCAATATGTATGCATTCACATAGCAATACAACACATAAACATGTTAAACAAATATATCAAACATTTAGCATAAGAACATGTAACATACCAATAACACATGTGTGTTATTATGCAATGTGTTGTCATCATAAAAAACTAGAGTGATATAGATATTGTGTTGTCAACAATCTCAACAATCTCTGCTTCGAAAGATTTCTTGACATTTCAATGGATATTATTGTTGGACACATTGGACCCTCAATCTTTTGGTGTTGGAGTGTGTGATTTATATGTACAATGGTTAATGATGTGAAAATTGTTAAGGGCATATATATATATATATATATATATATATATATATATATATATATATATATATATATATATATATATATATATATATATATCTTGGTCCTTGGTTTGGAACCTCATTCCCTAGAATAATGTATTAAGTTCATGTTTGAATTACTCATGTTGGAGTTAATGGTGATGGTATGCATGAGGATACTTAGGACTTAGATGTTCAACAAATTTCTGATAACACTATAAGTGTTGGGGTGAGTTATTTAAAAAATATATTTGAGGTTGTTGTTGTTCTTGTTGTGTGGGAGGAGGTCTAAGTTTTCTTCTTCCTCACTTGTGTGTTGGGAGAGTATGTGACAGAGAAGAAAACCCAAATTATTGATAATACAAGTATACTAATAAAATAGGAATTTCGATATAAGAGAGTTTCTAAAGGATTACATCTTTCTCCAACAACAAAGGGTTTAGTTCACCATTGACATGGTGAAACTATATGAATTTAATGGAAAGAATGAAGAATAAACCCTAGAATTGGTGAATTGGAGCCTTAGCATCCAAAATCCGCCTCCAAGGAGTGTAGAAGGTGTTCTATTATCTTTCTCTGCCAAAAGATTACCCTAGAATTGTTCTGAGGGTCTATTTATAAGCTATGAAAAATTACATAATTTTGGCCCAAGCCCAACTACAACGCTCAGCGTTGGTTTCACCGTTCAGCGGTAGGTGCGATACTCCACTAGATCGCTCAGCGTTGACGCCCAGGCGTCCTGCCGTATTGAACTGAAGATCTGAATGCTCATCGGTGGATTTTGGCACTCAGCGGTAGGCACGATTCTTCATTTTCCCCTCAGTGCTGGCGCTTAAGCATTTGACTGTAAATTCTTCCACGAAGCTGGTGCTCATCACTGAGATTGGTGTTGAGCGGTGGGTGCGATTCCTCTTTTGCACCTTTCTTCATCCTTTCTTGAGTCCAACTCCTTCCTACTTCACTTTCCATCCTTCAATTCTCATTAAATCTTGTCAAAACAATGTAAAACCAAGCATAATATATCTAAAACCACCTTTGACTCTCATGTAACATAACTAAAATGTTTTGCATGATTTTAAGCTCATTCTATGTCATAAAGGGTATGTTTTGATATCAATTTCAAGTATAAAAATAACGATTTTTAGATCGTTATCAATGGAAAAAGTAATGAGGTGGATAAACCTATTAAGAGTTGAGTGTGTGACTATATGTCATATTCCCATTCCTCTAAATAATGTGGTGTTTAGGTCAAATGACTATTATGTGGGTTGTGTTTGTAAGGATGGTTGATGTTGGTGAGAACGTGTAAATTCATTGGTTTGAGATAAAGGAATACTTGTGGTGTAGGTGGTGCACATTTTTGTGCATATCAAAGTTAGGTTGGCTTTTTTTATGTTACTGACTCTAGCCACGTCATCATCATCTTGAATCATTATTTTTGTGTAAGTGACAAGTCTCCCATAAATTTGAACTAGAAATCTGAAATGGACGATGGGTTATGGATGACTTAGATCTTTGTTTATCTTTTCTAGTAGTATCTTCATGAACTGTAGAAATGTCAAATGTCTATGAAGGCAGATCATGATTTTTTTTTTGACTTAAATGTAAATTCATTAGGTCATCATGTGACTTGCACAACTAAAAAACCTTGTACGAAATAAAAGATAATTGGTAAAACATAAGTGATTTGTAATATTAGATGGATATTAATACTCCTTACACGACATAGAAGAATTAAAGCATAAAGAGCATGTCATTAATATAAATACAAGTACATCATCATCGATCTAAGTTTAGTGATAGGTTGAAGTTATTAAGCATATCAAAATAAGCTTAAGAAGGGGTTGTGTTTCAGTTGTTTTTTGTAATAAATGCGAGTTTGACAACATGAACTGGCTTAGCCTATTTGGTTGCCATGATAAAAAATGCCTCGATGTTGTTATCTCCAAAGATCATACATAATCTATAATGGGCGATGTTGCTAGATATGAAGATTAGAAACCTACATCACAAGTCGACTTCATATTTGTTTAGTGTTGACATTTTGAATTGATTTACGATTGCTTGCTTGACTTTGAACGTAGTCATTGTGTTGGTTATGGTGACCCAAGCCGTGTGGGAACTAACACATTGTTGGGAGTAATAATCTTATCTTATGATGTTGTTGTTGTAATAAACCAACACCGTAAAAGTTGTAGATGTCATTGTTGGTGCAATAAGGTGTGACTGAGTTGATTAGATTGATTAAACTACCTACGACTTGGTTTATTAAAGGGATACATGTGCACTATGGGAAACAACACTCATAAGTGCACCTTCTTTAATTGGAGGGCGGAGATTGTATCTGACCACATCAATGCACATGATTGAGATCCACACTACACAAGGTCCGACAACCATCAATTACGTGTGAAGGTTGTAGTGATTGTCACATTCTACACCTACTTTAATCCAAGGGTTGAGATTCAATTGGTGGATATGAATGGATAGAATTGAGATCCACACTGCATTTGATTTGACAACCATTAATTATGTGTCAAAGCTTTAGTCTTTGTTACATTTGCACCTACTTTAATTTGATGTACGAGATTGAATAGGTGGAGATGAACAAACAAATTCAGATCAACATTACACGAGGTCCGAGGTCCGACAACCACTTATTACGCATGCAAGTTTTAGTCATTGTCACATTCTGCACCTACTTTAATTTGATGGTTGAGATTGAATCAATAGAGATGAACACACAGGATTCATATTCATTCTACACGTGATTTGACAACCATTAATTGCACATGCAGGTATTATCCACTCTCACATTATCTTATATTTATTTTTATTTTCTTTTTCCATAATTAACTTTTAAACAAAATTTAAAAATAAAAAAATCCGAAAAACCTAGCATAGAATTTGATCTTGAAAAACTGAATTTCGACTGATTTTTCATTATAAGTTGACTAATTCGACATTCAGAATCCGAGATCCTACGGATTTAATTCTCACCTATGTAAAAAACTATGCTAGCCTTTTAAATCAAAGGCACAATGTGCTACTCGGGTAATTTTAAAGTGAAATAGTGCCATTACAGAAAAAAAATCATATGATCATTCAACCCTAGGAATTTTCATTGCACTTTTATTCATCACTGTAGGAATTAGGTTCAAGCTTTCTCTAGCCTCTTATTATCAATGGACTGTTGCAATATACGAAAGAGTGTGGTTTGTTCTATAAATTTCTATCTCTTTCTCTATTTTTAAGATGTTTGGATTTTTCAAAACTCCATTGACATGCCGAAGAGAAATGTTATTCCCACACCAACCAAGACATAACTTTACTTGTTGAAATAACAATTAAAGTGAAGTATAGTTATGAACAATAAATCCCTTTATGATAAACATATTCATTTTGCGAGTTCGGTAGTTTATTTGACGGTTGAAGTACTTGTGATAATTGTATGGTTACAATTATTACTTATAAATGTATATGTTGAAACAAAATCGTCTGGAAAAGATAGATTGTTTAGCAACCCATGTTTTGAAGTTTATCAAACAACATTCAACGAAATATTGTTTATAGAAATAAATGTCTAAACAATTAGATATGCCAAAAGACAAATGCTTGACAAATAAAATCGTCTATATGAATCACTAGGAGAAATAAGTTTCCATAATGAATATTAGAATAATTATGTCTAAATACATAGCGTCTAATGCAATAAAGATATACATACAAATGTTATGCTAAACGCTTATGCATTCAGAGCAAATGGGTTGCGTCACCAAGCGTCTGACAAAGTAAGTCATGTGTGATGACTAAAAAGATGCATTAGACGTTATCGGAAAATATATATTTTGTCGCAACCGGGATCGCGACAAAATGTATAAAATTAATGTGGTTTTCTTTTAAAATATTTAATTTTCCCCAAAAACAAAAATAAAAAAGAATAAAATATTAGGAAACAAAAAATATTTTTTTGTTTTATGAACCCGACAAGGATTGACCTTGGTCCTACGTACATCCATTAACGGACAATCAGGAATCACGTAGTTCTTTATCTAGAAAAAGGTTTGTGAGTTTGTTTACCAATTATTAAAGATTGTTTGACATTTTTCAAAAAAAAATGAAAAGGTTTAGTTTAACAAAATTGAGCTTTTGGTTTTAAATATTTTGTGTACTTTTCGTGTTAAAAATATGGTGGAAAAAGAAGAAAAGAAACTGGCCATAGGTCGACGC
>NW_014542858.1:422107-426746 GCF_000741045.1 Vigna radiata var. radiata
ATGCTTCTTTAATTGAACTTCTTATAGCTCTGGACTTTTGTTGATGTACCGATGTATGGGCGGGAATTCGTGTGATACCCTTGCTCACCTTTTTTTTTTTTGTTTTGAACTTTCTCACCGATGTATCATTTGAACTCCTTCCAACGAAATCATGAATCCTTTCTGGACGTCGGCGATGCATGGTGTGCCATGCTTTCCTTCTATGTTCTTTGAACCTTTATGATGATGCATGCAGGATGATGTATGATGCTAAATGTATGAATGTATGAGTGAAAAATTCGTGTGAGACCTGTATATTTTATTACTCTTTTTTAAATTAATTTCACGACATCCTTTAAGAACAAACTCACGCCCAGTGAATTTGCCTGTGATGCTCATTATTTTCGGGAGGCATTTTGAAAATTAAGAGCAACCTTACGAAAGAGATGAAAAAAAGATTTATACAATATTTGTCAATTCCACTTTAAGAGCATCCCTATCATGGAATCATTATGCTTAGAATTTTTGGCAGAATTAACTGGCAATGGTAACTCCTCTCGAGGATAAGTGCTCCACCATCAAATGCCTTTTTTACCACATACGGGCCTTCATAATTTGGAGTCCATTTGCCCCTGTTATCCTTTTGTATTGGCAAAATCTTTCTGACCAATTCGCCTTCTCGGAACTCTTTAGAGCGTACCTTCTTGCCAAATGCCCTCTTCATTCTTTGTTGGTATAATTGTCCGTGGCATGTCGTGGTCAATCTTCTTCCTTAATGAGATTGGGTTGATCAAACCGGGTTTGAACTTAATCTGCCCTCTAACTGGGTTCCTCTTAATACTCGTAGGGATGGTATTTCTACCTCGAAGGGTAGTACTACTTCCAAAGAAAAGGTGTTGCCCTAGTCGACGTGTGTACCGTTGTTTAGTAACCGTGTAAAGCGAGGTACAATCCTCTTAATACCTCTTTTAGCAGCCTTGACTGCCCCACTCATATTTGGACGATGATGTGAAGTTTGATTGTTCAAGTTTGCGGCAATGAGAAATCATGGTTGTCAACATGCATATCTCGCGTCGAAATGCTTTCACACTCCATCTTTGGTCCAAAGACATTCTGGTATGAGTGGTAACTTATGTTGAACTTTCCTTTCGTGTTGGTGCCGAAGTTTACCTCTTCTCTCTCGCCCTCCTATATTAAAGATTTCAACCTTTTCTTGATGGGGTTTTATTTCTTCAGAATCTTGCTTCACAAATCTCATTAACTCTAGAGAGGGTTTCGTGTCAATCATAATCATATTCCATGTTGTTGATAGGCGCTCAAGATTGTTTTCAAAACATTTATTGTCATATAATTATTATTTGAGTTAAGAAAATTAAGACACGAGATGATTGAAAAAACAAAACAAACATCTTTTAATGTTAAACCAAATGCAAAAGAAAGTGTCAACCCGTAACGCACGAACCTCAAGGCTCCGGGAAAAGCAGTGAGGGTAATAAAAAAAAGCGATTACAAATTTAATAAGCATCACAGACAAACTCTTCCCATTCTTGGGTTTGCAAATACTTCTTCTTCATCCTTTGCCAATCATATCTTGTTTGTAGAGGTACTTCCATGTTCGGAAAGGGGATTGACTTCAACACTTGGTTTGTCCTCTTGGAACTTCAACCATCCTGCATCAATTAATGATTGTACTTTGAACTTAAGTGTAATGCACCTTTTCGTCGAATGACCCATGCCTCCCCCGTGAAAATCACATCTTGCATTTGGATCAAAACTCTTAGGGTATGGAGACTGCAAGGGTTTCATGGGACGAACACTGGCCAGACCTTTCTTTAAGAGGTGAGGTAACAATTCTGTATACGTCATAGGGATGGGAGTGAAACTTTTCTCTGGGTCTATCCTAGGATGAGCACTTTGACCCACACTTTGATTGGGACCCAAGCCGGCTCCAATGCCGTTGACATTATTCGAGGCCTGTTGTGGTTGATAAAATCCTGGCGGTCGAGGTCTTGTTTGGGGACCAGACATTGTATTATTCACGTAAGGAGGGTAACTTAGGCTTGGTTGATAGCTATGAGTGGACGCATGACCTCCCCACATGGGTATTGCTGATGTTGCATGCACTCCCCATTCTTTCTCTTTTTCCAGATTAAAAGAAAATTTCTTTGGAGTGGTGGCTCGAGATGTAATTTTCCCATTCTTCAGCCCGATCTCAATCCTTTCGCCTATAATGATGATATCGACAAAGTTGGAAGTCACATTTCCGATCATATGCTCATAAAAGGGTGGTTGTAGCGTGCTTACAAACATTGCAACCATTTCTTTGTCATATAGAGGTGGCTCAACCTGTGTTGCCAACTCTCTCCATCGTTGTGCATATTCCTTAAAAGACTCTTCTTCTTTCTTCGCCATGTGGTGTAATTGTAACCTGTCTGGTGCGACATGCATGTTGTATTTGTACTGCCTTACAAAGGCGTCTGCCAAATCTGCCCAAGAACGGATATGTGAAGAATTCAAATTTGTATACCAACTCAACGCCGCATCAGCCAAACTATCTTGGAAGAGATGAATAAGTAATTTATCGTCATGAGCATAGGCAGCCATTTTTCGACAATACATGGTTAAATGATTCTTAGGGCATGTGTTACCCTTGTACTTTTCGAATTCCGGCACCTTGAACTTGTGCGAAATCGTCACTCCTGGGGCCAGACTCAACCTTGCCACGTCACCAAACCCGTAACTTTTAATCCCTTCTATGGCTTTCATCCTGTCTTCAAGTGCCTCAAGTTTACTTTTCTCTTCTTTTGTGCCCGTGTGTATGGTGGCCTTAGTCGAAACATCATGTGCAAATACTGTGTAAGGAGACTTGGTTGTTTCATTCATCTTCATCTCTTCGTGAGGATAGGCCCTTGAGTATTTATGGGAAGTACGCTATTGGTTATGGGAGATGCCAAAGAAGTGTGCTCTGCCTCTGAATGATCTCCAATGGGTGGTGAGTAACCTGGTGGCAAACCATACATTGGAAACGTAAATTGCGTGCCCACAGCGCTATGTACGGGAGGGTGAGCATTATCCTCGGCCTTTGCAGACGAAGTCTCCCCTGTAGTCTTCATGGCTTTCAAAGCCTCCAAAATTTGACCGACTTGATCCTTCAGTTGGCTAATATCGGCCTTTATAGTTTCACGTTCCTCTTCCCAATCTTCCATAGCTTTGGAGTTTGCTCGAGTTCTATATGGATGCCATGGAAGTCTCGCCGTTGGTTTTTATTTATATTGTTTTGTTAATTTGTATTAGATGAAATTGAATATGCAAAAATGATGCATGCTGAAGAAAGGCAAAAAACCCTAGTTCTTGATATCGTTATAATGGAAATTGAAAATGATGAAAGTTTTATAAGTTTATTCCATGAATTTATTAGATTACATGGTTTTTATTTTGCCTTATTTATTTATTCATAAAAGCATGACATTTTCGTTTTTGCTTTTTAAAAAAAAAAAAAACGTGACACATTTATTGTTATGTATAAAGAAAATGGAGGGAAAATGATAAAAATGTTGCTAATGCATATGATGCATGAAAACATATATGCCAAATAATGATTAAAAGCCAACATGTTTTATGCTTTTAAGATAGGTCCAATGTCCTAAGGTCTAAGCAATGTATATGCAATCTCACAGGGAAGGCTTCCTAAACCTAAGATCAAGGCCACCAGAGCTATGGTCCTTTTCACAGCTTTTCCACAACAATTGGACGCAACTAGGTGTGAAATTGCATGTAAAGAGAATAGCCACTGACTTGGGTTTTCACGATAGCCAACTGGAGACAGTCCAGACGTGACACCGCTACACAACCCCTCAAATTCTATGTTGCACTCAGACCCGGGTATAGGGCCCCACTCATGATATGTACAATAATAATAAAAAAAAAAAGAATAAAATACCAAAATAAATAAAGACAATCACATATAAACAAAAGGGAAAATAAAATAAAATAAAAAAGGAATAAAATAAAATAAAGCAAAATAAAATAAAATAAGAAAAACCACATCAATTTTTGACATTTAATTATCAAGGCCTGATTCTCTAGCGTCCCCAGTGGAGTCGCCAGTTGTCGCAACCGGGATCGCGACGGGACAGCGAACCGAAAAACAAACGGGTTTTGGAAAATATTTTGGGAGTCGCCACCATAATTTATTTTGGAAAACTATGGAAAAACCCTAAAAAAAACATGGTCTACGAAAAAGAGATTTTTAAGTTCGGGAATCGGTTACGCGTAAGGAAGGTGTTAGCACCCTACCACACCTGCCCAAAGGCAGTACCTTTAATTAAATGTATAAAATTAATGTGGTTTTCTTTTAAAATATTTAATTTTCCCCAAAAAAAAAAATAAAATAGAATAAAATATTAGGAAACAAAAAATATTTTTTTGTTTTATGAACCCTACAAGGATTGACCTTGGTCCTACGTACATCCATTAATGGGCAATCAGGGATCACATAGTTCTTTATCTAGAAAAAGGTTTGTGAGTTTGTTTACCGATTATTAGAGATTGTTTGACATTTTTCAAAAAAAAAATGAAAAGGTTTAGTTTAACAAAATTGAGCTTTTGGTTTTAAATATTTTGTGTATTTTTCGTGTTAAAAATATGGTGGAAAAAGAAG
>NW_014542858.1:427236-430568 GCF_000741045.1 Vigna radiata var. radiata
GTGTCCTGCATTAAGGAAGATTATTTTATTATTTTCTTTTTCCTTTTTTTTCTTTACCCACCATTAATTATTATTCTCTTATTATTTAATTTTGATTATTTACTTTCCCGGACGAAATTGGGTGTTGACATATTTCACAAATCACAATAACATAGCATGTTAGGATAAACGATAGTCATCCTATTAGGTAATATGCTAGCTCAAACCCATGCCAAACGATATAAAATTCCTAACAAAGTATCTATATTCTATAGTGTCAAAATTAAACAACATGTGCATGATCTAATGATAAAACATCTAAGCGCTAACCTCACTCAAACAAAAACGCAAGATTATGCAAACAATCTTATAAGACAAGCATCTAAAAAATAGATCATATACACCATCTAATTCAACTTAATAACAAACGATGCATTAATTAAGTGATGTTGACATATGAAAATATGCTCTGGACACGTAATGTGTTGTATGATCATCAACAAATAAAACATTTAATGTTGTATGGAAAAGTGCTTTCATGCTTGCATGCTTTGTTTTCTTTATCTTGCAAGAAATGATAACACCTAGCTTAACTCATAAGCTCTTCACAAAGGTTAGAAAGACGTTTTCATCAAAACTTGTTGCCCAAGAAGATCGTACAAGCTATTTACATGAGAAAGCTACGCTACTCTACAATGTAGACCTAAGGTTGATCAAGCTACCTAAAAAGGCTATGAAGTTTACTTTGAAATCAACTCAATGTCCAATGGCCATCTCTTAAGATAGCCTCTATATAAATAAGACCAACTATAGAGAAGCATAAAAGAGAAGAGGTGAAAAATGAAAGAGAAAAATAAGAATGAAAAATGAAGAGAGAGTATGCTCAACAAAGATCATAAAATATCATCTCTACTCTACTTGAATGTTTATATTGTCTGATGATGCTCTTCAACCTAAGAGAAATGATGAAGATATAAGTTAATGAATGAAATCATGCTCTAGCAAGAGAGAATGAGAAGAGTTATGAGAAAGAGTGAAGAGAAAATAGAAAAGAGCTATCATCATATATTTATCTTGCTACTTTATCTATAAGCCTACAATGTCTGAAGCTTTCAAAGAAGATAAGAGAAGAGAAGAAAAGAGAGAAGAAAAGAGAGCCTTTGTTGAATATCCATTATGACATTTGTCTCTGTACTTATAACTTCTAAATGCAATTGCTCAAAGAAGAGAAGAGAGAAAACTAGAGAGTTAGTAAAAATCAAGTGTTTTGCTTCGAGCTTACATCATTTGATGCTTTCATCCAAAAAGAGTGAGAGAGAGTAATAAGTACGTTTGTCTCCGTACTTATTACAAGAATTTAGGAATATATTATTTTGATTAAATATCCTCTTATTGAGAGTTATTTTCCTTCTTGTAATGGAGCACCTATAAACCAGGAATGATGTAAGAATACTTGAGACTAGGAGTAATAATACTTGTAAATCGAGAGTGGTTTATAATACTCAGACTAATTAGGATTGACTAGGGGACTAAGAGTGATAATAATACTTGTAAACCGGGAATGGTTTATAATACTTAGACTACTTAAGATTGACTAAGGGACCAGAAGTGGTAATAATATTTGTAAACCAAGAGTGGTTTATAATACTCAGACTAGTCAGTATTGACTAGGGGACCAAGAATGGTAATAATACTTGTAACCTGGAGTGGGTTACACTCGTTGTAATCTTTGATAAAATTAGTGAAACCCTTTAAAAGTTCTTGAGAGAGAACTGAACATACCTCAGGTTGAGTGAATTAATATAAAAGTTGTGTTTTACTATTTTCATTCCTTAAAAGATTTTATTTAGTTTCCTATGTCATCTTCTAAAGCATACAATGTTTAGTAATCTTTTGAAAACTCATTAGACACCTTTTGCGAATATTTTTGAAATATTAAGTATATTTTAAAAAAAATATTAAAAAAAATCTAAAAAATGTTTTGAAATAAAATTTTTTTAGAAAAGAATAATTCAAAACTCGTGATCCAATCAATCTAATGAAAAAATATACCTTGCCAATTAACCCAATGGTGTTTCTTCATACACCTTCCTATGTTTCTTCCTGCACCTTCCCATGTTTCTTCCTGCACCCCAATATAAGTGGTACTCCCCAAACTATCCCTAATTAAAAATATATAAAAAATCTTACACATTCATATTTTTAATATTTTCTAGATAGAATGTTTTTAAAAATATTTTTTGACTTGAAAAATGCTTTCAGAAACATCCAATCCAAAATATAAGAAAGAAATTTTTGAAATGAGTGTTGTATAATATATTTTTGAATCCAAAATTACTTTTTAAACCACGTGTTTCAAAATCTTTTATATCTCAGAGCACTTAATCTGGAAATGAATTTTGGAACATCTATTCTAAAATTATTTTTCATGTTATGGAATGTATTTTCGAGTCCAGAATATATTTATGGATAAAAAAGAAACCATTCCAAAAACTAAAATAAAAACTATGAAACAAGCATTTTGAAAGGTATTTTCCAAATTCGAAAATACTTCATGTTTTTTACATTTGAACTCAAAAATACCTTCAAGAACACTTAATCCAAAATGTATAAATGAAAGTGTTTGTTTGAACAAAATTAAAGTGTTTTTGCATGGTGACATCTTCAATGACTTTGTTGGGAGAGAATGACCATAATGTGTGGCGTGTTGCTTGAGACTCCTTCATCACCTCTTCCACATGTTGAAGGAGAGTTGTTGTAAAACATGGTGAGGGAGATGGAGAATGAATTGTTGAGTAGGATAGAGGTGCAACAATGTTGGTAGGAAAAGGGATTGGGGAAGAGGGATGCAAGGGAGGGTGGTGTAGGAGATGCAAAGGTGAGGGTGAGGGAGGAGTTGCAACATAATGTTGGGGAAGGAAAAATAAGGGTTCATTTTACTATTAACTCAAGGGTAGATTGAGTATTTTATAAATTAGAGGGTGTAGAAAGAAAAAATGGAGTATAGGAAGTAAAAGCCTTAACCCAAGATTGTTTCATTTGCTTGCTAATGTGTTTATTGAAACTTGACCCCACCAGCTCATGTACGCCAATAATTCCAGTGAGAAGAAGTACTTCTCAAAGTATATATGATCATTCGCATTATTTTCAACTATGTTGGAGAGTTTATCTGTAGATGACATTGTTGTTGAGATTGTTGCCAACACAATATCTATATTAATCTAGTTTTTGATGATGACAACACATTTTTAATAACTCATGTATTGTTACTGTGTTACATGTTCTGTTGCTTATTGTTTGATATCTTGTTGAACATGTTTTTGTGTGTATAATGATGTGTGAATGCATATTTA
>NW_014542858.1:431098-463262 GCF_000741045.1 Vigna radiata var. radiata
AAAACGAAAAAAAAAAGAAAAAGGGAAGAATGTGTGATGTGGCAATTGGCGTTAATCCAGCAGAAAAAATTGGACTCTGGCACTGTCCTCAATTCCCCCACGACCCCAACCAACTTCACGCACACTTTTGATGCAGCCATTCACTGGACAGAGGAACTCAACAGAATCACCTACCTGAAAACCCATTTTTTCCTGGAGGACACACACGACACTCCCTTTTGGGCTCACCATTCTACCTTTACCATGTTTACCATGATGATCTTAACAAACCATCAAATAATACCCAAAAAAAAGGAGACTCTCACCAACAAGCAGGGGGGAGAGATACTACTGGGATTCCTCCATTCACTCTCACCACAGATACCCCTCAACCGTATCCACCCAATGAGATTTCTGGTTTTTTTTCCCAATTCATTACCCCAACAGACATCACCCACACCGATGATCATTCACACAGGATATTCTCCCATCACTCACAACAGAATGACCTCCTCCAAAACCATTTCTTCTTTTTACTCAACAAAAGAACTCATGTCCATGGCGCCGATCACAGACTCACTTATTCCTCTGTGACCCTTCACTCACCTCCACCCTTCGGTTCTTCCAACCTGTAACCACCTCTGTTGAAGGCCATCATTCAGACACTAAAACAACTCCCCTTAGGCACACCAAAATCACACACAACAGAATCCATTTTTCCTCCAACCGAATCATATCTCTCGCCCTTGATCCCTTCCATCTTCACCATCACGCCCAACCACAAGAACAGACACTCCTTTTTCTCACCACCCACACCTGATCACCCAACATATACACAATTTTCATCTCCACCATAATCCATCACACACACCCCACGCCTCATGCTCCAATCCATCATCCACAACGACATTTTTCGTTAACCATTCACACCATTTTTTGATCACCAAGCCCAACTCCATTTTAGTTTTTCACACGGCCATTAACCAACTCTCTCACATCATCTTCAACTGAGGCACAAAAAACACCATTCGTCCCCTCACACACCACTCTCAATCGAGAGAGCCATTAGCTCCTCCATCCTAGAAACACAACATCACACACCTCCAACGCTATCCATCCCCTGTTGCAGCAACTACCTTTCATCTAAAAGGGATAAAGACACCATACGAATCTACAATTGCAGAAAGAAGAAAACAAAGAGAAAATCAATTTCTTAAGAGGAGTCTCACACAGTTTCAATTCAAAGGCATTGCTATTAAGCTCGCTCAAGCAGGTTTCATTTCGTTCTTTGCGTGATTCTGTTCGTGAATGAGAGATAAGGCTATGGTTTCGATCCGATGAGCATGGAGGTTGTTAGTGATCCAATGTTATTGGATGTCGAGTTGTTGCGGCTCCCTGAGGTATCCTCTTTGGCACTCAAATCCAACCTAAGTCGTTGAGGCACCCTTCGAGTAGCGGCAACGACGTTGGCTTCACTGGCGACGCGGTTTTCGAATTCGAATAGAAGAAGGAGAGAAAGGGGAAACTCCTGCTTTCGAACCGCACCGGACCGGAGGTTGACGAGGGAAACCGTTACCCTGGATTGTTTCCGGTGACGTCGCAACCTAAGGTAGGAGGAGAAGAGTCCTCTCTCACACGCAAAGAGAGGAGAGAGTGAGGAGGTCTCTATCAGCACTACCATTGGCGACGGCTTGCGGCGACTGGTACAGAGGCGTTGACGGCTGGCAAAGTGGAGGTGGCGGCATCCTCAAGCAGGGAGGCGAACCTTTCCCTGGTCATTTCGTCTATGGAGGAGGAGACCCTAGGTCTCTGAAGCAGTGCTTGGCATAATGAGGGGAAAACTTTGAAACCCCTAAAGTGTTTCTGATGCTAGGGCAAAATATCTTTGGGCCTGGCTCTGGGTCGTATTCCTTCTGCCCGCCACCACGTACACTCCCATTCACACCTCCTCTGTTTGGTCTGAAGCCATTCTGTGTCTGGCAAACAAAAAAAGGGTTTGGGCATTGAACCCATTTCGTTTCCAGCACCTCCACTTTCAGCCTTGCACCCCTGACAAATTAAAAGTTGGAAAGGAAGGACTTGGGCTCAAATCAGAAAGGCCTTAATTGTGCTCAGTACCTCTGGTTCTTAATTTCTGCACCCTATTCTTATTGGGTTTGTTGGATTGTGATGTTTTATTTTCTTATGTTTTATTTTTTTTAATTTTGACTTTTGTTTTATTATTATGGTTTGTTTGATGTACTTGATTATTACTAAAAATATAAAAATATAAGAATCATAAAAAATAAATAAATAAAATCAATAAAAATATTTTGAAAAGGTTTAAGCACACGTGCGACCGCTCGCGTAAGCCTTGTGCTGAAAATCCTTTTCTTTTTCTTTTACAAAAATCAAAGAAAAATATTTTGAAAAGGTTTAAGCACACGTGCAACCGCTCGCGTAGGCCTTGTGCTGAAAATCTTTTCCTTCTCTTTTACAAAAATAAAAAATTATTTGAAAAGATTTAAGCACACGTGCGATCGCTCGCGTAGGCCTTGTGATAAAAACCTTTTCCTTTTCTTTTACAAAAATCTATAAAAAATTATTTGAAAAGGTGTAATCACACGTGCGATCGTTCGCGTAGGCCTTGTGTTGAAAACCTTTTCTTCTTCTTTTATAAAAAAAATCAAAAATATTTTTTAAAAAGGTTAAAGCACACGTGCGACCGTTCGCGTAGGCCTTGTGCTAAAAACCTTTTCTCTTTTTATATAAAAATACCAAAAAATATAAAATCTTCAAAAACTAAAAACATCTTCAAACAACAATCTTTCTGAAAGAACTACGTAACCCTGATTTCTCATTTTGAATGAGAATACGTAGGAGCAAGGTCAATCCTTGTCGGGCCTAAAAAACTAAAAAAATATTTTTGTTTCTTTATATCGTTGTTCTTGGGATAATTAAACACTTTGCAAACAACATCTTTATTCGCGCATTTAATTAAAGGTACTGCCTTCGGGCAGGCGTTGTAGGGTNCTAACACCTTCCCTACGCATAACCGACTCCCGAACCCAATCTTTGGTTTTTGTGGACCGTGTCTTCTCTTTATGGTTTTTTCCATAGTTTTCCATAATAAACTATGGTGGCGACTCCAAACTCTTTTCAAAACTTATTTTTTCTCTTTGGATCGTCGTCCCGTCGCGATTCCGGTTGCGACATCTGGGTACCGCAGTCTCTATATCAAGCATTCTCTTGCAACTTGCTAAAAAATAGAATCTCTCCTTGAGATTCTTTTCATAACACAGTTTTCTCATTCTCATTACACACCACTTTCATTCCCATATAAACCATATATTTATATGTACATTGCATACAAACATATATACCATTGATTGTATTTCAAAGGACCATAAACAACCCCAACAAGTAATCAAAAATCATATGAAATCATTCCATATACATTAATACACGAACAATCCAAGAAGAACTAATAAACAATACAAAATCCATTCAAACTCATACTTAAGAAAGGAAAGTAGCTTTGAGACCCTCACCGATAAATCTGGAAGGGTCCAAAACGTCCAAAACGACCTAAAGAACATCTAAAACGAACACCCGAAACTCCGAAAACCATCCAAAACTGGTGTAGCATCGCTTAATAGCGTCCGAGCGCCCAAGAATAGCAGCACGCAATGCTGGTTTTCAGCGCTCAGCACTGTCAGTAAAATTTAGACTCAATTTTCTCACTTTAAACACTTTACCCCCAACTTCTAAAGACCCTTAAGACCCTCCGAACCTTGAGAAAACTCTGAAAAAACTGTTGCAACACAATATGACCCATTTAAACACAATTTCACTCTTATAAGCTACCCAAACTCACTTCTATATTTTCTAGCCTCTAAATTAGTATACTAACTGCATAACCAAGTTCGAATATACTTGTTAGCACCCTCTAACACCTCAGATTGCTCACCTATATGCTATTACAAAATGTCACCATGCAAAACCTCCATTTTAACCAAAAACACTTAAGAACTCATCCTAAAGGCACCACTACTCATTATACACTATACTTTTCTCATTTGACAGCTTAAGCAAGTCCTAAATAATCTCCTAATACAATACCAACTGTCAAAACAGTCCCCACTGTTGAGATTNTTGACAACACAATATCTATATCATTCTGGTTTTTGATGATGACAACACATTTCTTAATAACACACATATGTTGCTGGTGTGTTACATGTTCTTATGCAAAATGTTTGATAAATTTGTTGAACATGTTTATGTGTTGTATTGCTATGTGAATGCATACATATTGAGCTTGTAATTGTTACATCATTTCAGGATGCATTGGATATGTTTTAAATCACGAAAACCACAAGCACTTTTATGAACTTGTAACTGTGTGAGAAACCTGCAGTAAAGTCGACTCTATCATTAATTGATTCGACTATGCTAAAGTCTTTGTACAGATTTTGAGAATCAGTGNTTTGTGAGATTTTGAGAAGAAAAAAATTTCAAAATGATCTTACTTGTCGAAGTCGACTATGTGCGCTACATATTCGACTGCATTAGTTGTTTGATTTGAAATTTTGTTATGCTCTTGTACTCTAACAGCTATATTTTCAAAAGTTAGTTGAACATTGAAAAGTAGGTCAATTGTATTAAATGAGTTTTTATTTTGGTTGACTGAATGCTACCGGTTTGACTGAACTGTTATAATTTTCATAACTCAATCGACTGTATTAGTAGCTTATTCGACTCAGACAATGTCTGTTAAAACAAATTTATAAATTAATTGAACACGAAGATGTTTAGATACTTTTGATGATCTAACAATTTCATTTATGTTTCAGATTGATAGCTTTGATCTTAGAGCTCCAAGAATTCTCCAAGAAGACGNTGGTGATCTTTCTTAAAAGAGATTCAAAAGGAGACTGACTACGCACACATTGCTTGATCACATTCTGCACAGTAAAGGTGTTTTTAGTTGATCAAGATTTTGGCTTGGCATCCGTGAAGATTGCTGCATTGGACCTGTTGTGATTACAGGGGATAGACTCGTGGAGTCTTGTTCACTTTGAGGATTGTTCAAAGTCGGATTTGGTAGATTGCAGGAGAGGGGACGTCTTGCTGCAAGTCTTACTGTGTTTGCTGCCTATAGTTTGGTTAAGGGTTAAAGAGGANATTTATATTTTTGACGTGGAGGTCTTCTATAAATTATAAAAACCGCAACCATTATAGTTCATTTGCTTCCTGTGATGGAAGGACACTGGATGTAGGCATTGTTGGTTGAACCAGTATAAAATACAGTGTTTGATTTTCTCTATCTCTGCAGTTTTANTTACAGTTGACTTTACTATTTGCACAGTCAACTACGTTTTTCCGCTGCACACAAATTTTCATTACTTGCATTTCAAGAAAGTTTGAAAAGTTTTATACTCTTGGTGTAAAAAGAAGCCTACCTATTTTCCAACACCCATTACTTACCTTAAAATTTCCCTAGTTAAAACCTTCTTTGTACANTAAATATACCTCAAACTTCAACATTGATNNCCTTCCTTGTTTCATACTAGATTTTCTTCAATCTAACACTTCTAATAAGTCCAAAATGATCTCATACCAACACTCAACCAGTTACTTCATCACTCTAACCTCTACCTTTAAAATTCACCCATCTAAACCCTTATTTTTTACCTTAAAACCTAAGCAAAAGACACTTCTTTAATTCAACCACTGTGCATTCAATTTCGAAACATTAGGACAACTTTATTACATATTGTTCAGATTGTTGATAAGGGAAGCATTGGTTTAGCTAAACCCTAACTTCACAGTGTTCTGGTTTCTTATGATTACAACACATTATTAATAACACATGTATTGTTATGTGTTACATGTTCAAATCTTTATTGTGAATGACATATTGAAGAACATGTTTGTGTTGATTTTTGTATACGTATGCATATTCACTGATTTTATACTTGATACATCATTTGTGATTGCATAACATGTTTCAGAAAAGAAAACCACGTGCACTTAGTTGAACTTTTATTGTGTGGTAATCAATTTGGTTGTTATGACTGTTTCTAATTGTTTTAACTGTTATAATTGTCTAATGACAATCGATTACATTAGTGGCAAAGTCTACTACAGGAGCGTCTATTTTATAGAAAACTATAAATAGATGTGATTCTGTAATTCACAAATGTTGGAAAATAGGTAGGCTTTTTTTTACACCAAGAGGGGGGAGGGTGAATTGGTGATGTATCAAAAATAAGTTCTTTTTGCAATCTTAAAATCAAAGTATAAAGCTTTTTGAACTTTCATGAATCAGAATATGTATGCAGCGGAAAAATATAGTTGACTACGTGAAATCTAGAGTCGACTGGAATGTAAAAGAGAAGGGATAGAGAAAATCAAACAGAGGTTTGTATACTGGTTCGGCCAACAATGCCTACATCCAGTGTCCTTCCACCTAGGAAGCAAATGCACTATAATGGTTGCGGTTTTTACAACAAGGAATTTATAGAAGACCTCTACGTCAAAAATATAAATCTCCTCTCTAACCCAAAACCAAAATATAGCTGCAATAAACCAGCAAGACTTGCAGCAAGAATCCCCTCTTCTGCAATCTACCAAACACCACTTTGAACAATCCTCAAAGTGAATTATCTCCTGTATCCAACAGGTACAAATCCAGCAGTCTTCACGGATGCCAAGCCGTAAAAACAATTCAGCAGTCTTCACAGGATGCCAAGCCCTCAACCCAATCACATAGAAGCACTTTCCTTGTGCAGATAATGATCAGCAAATGGGAGCGCATAAAATCTCCCCTTTCAATCTCGTTAAGGAAAGCTCACCACTGTCTTCTTGGAGAATTCTTGGAGCTAAGAGAAATCTGAAACAGAAATGAAAATTGTCAGTTCATCAAAAGTCTTGATACATCCAGGGAGATGTGTTGGAGATGTGCCGTGACATTGGAGGTGAATTGAAGCTTGGAAGGCAGTTGGAACCAATGGAACAGTAACCGGCAGCAACTGCAGATCTGGATGCTTTTCTGGAACAGATTTGGCTGGAGATTTTTGGAGTGAAGGCAGCGGATTAGAAGTGTTTGTGGTGAGTGAAAATGGAGGTTAGCTTGGAGAAATGGTTCACAACTCAGACGACTACCTCAAGAGGAAGAAAGTTGCAATGGAGAGCAAGCTTAGGAAGGTGACTCTTGGAGAAGAACTTGCTAACATTTCAGCAGAGTTTCTTTATCATTAATCCAAAAGTAATGTACAAGTGATGCTTCCAAGAATTTATAGATGCATTCATGAAGCTAAGGCATGGAAATGGTGATCCGTAAATGGTGGATCAGCTGCCACGTTTTCACCCATGTGCACCATGTGAAAGGCTTATTAAAACATGTGAAAAATCTGAAAAATGCTACATTCGTATGTGAAGGAGAAGTTTCTAATGTAGCCCCATATCTTGATAAGAACACCTCTCCTTTTGTGGCAATGACCATCTTACCCTTCTCCATGNATTTTTGTTCTTAAGCATTGCATAACATACATAAGTTTCAGATATTCGAAAGCAATTCCGTGTTCGTTGGGAGACGACTTAGGGTTACTTTAGCCCTATCTACTTTCTTGAATACTACTAGGCAATACTGAAGTTGCCTTGAAAAGTAGTATTAATTTGATAGCTTCAACGACAGCTTATCAATGTTAAAGCTGCATTTCTGCATGGTTTGCTAGAAGAGGAAGTTTATGTGCATCACCGCCTGGATTCAAAGAAAGAGATAAGGAGAACAAGGTGTATAGGCTGCAAAAGGCTTTGTATGGCTTAAGGCAGGCACCCAAAGCATGGAACAAACATATTGATTCATCACTGATCAGCTGTGGTTTTGAGAGATGCAAAGTTGAATACGGTGTATATGTGAAAGCAGAACAAAGTGGAGATATTTTGATCATCTGTCTCTATGTAGATGATCTACTGGTAACTGGTTCCAATTTGCAGCATATAGAAGAGTTTAAGGAGTGGATGAAGTCTGAGTTTGAGATGACTGACATGGGAGAGCTCAACTATTTTTTGGGCATGGAATTCACTCAAACTGATATGGGGATTGTAATGCACCAGCAGAAGTACACAAGAGAATTGCTTGAAAGGTTCAATATGAGTCAGTGCAACACGGCCAAGAGTCCATTAGAAGCAAACATTAAGCTGAATGCAGATGAAACAGAAGAAAAGGTGGATGAGATTGTGTATAAGCAAATTGTAGGCTCATTACGATACCTATGCAACAGTCGACCAGAATTGGCATTCAGCGTTGGATTAATCAGCAGATTTATGCATCATTCTCGAAGAAGTCACATGGTTGCAGCAAAGAGAATTATGAGATATATTAAAGGCATGACAGAGGTGGGAATTCTTTTCCATATGGTGCAAAAGCAAGCGAACTGAAGTTGACAGGTTATTGTGATTCAGATTTTGGAGGAGATGTTGTAGAACGAAGAAGCACATCGGGCTACATTTTCTTTGTGAACAAAGCACTAATTTCGTGGTGTTCAAAGAAACAATCTGTTGTGGCATTATCAAGCTGTGAAGCTGAATACATTGCAGCTTGTTATGCAGCTTGCCAAGGCACTTGGTTAAAGGAATTGCTGAATGCATTAAAGATTATAGATGAAAGTTCAGTGAAGTTGATGATGGACAATATGTCTGCAATTAATCTGGCAAGAAATCCCATAAGTCACGGGAGGAGTAAGCATATAGAGGTCAAGTTCCATTACTTGAGGGACATGGTGAACAAAGGGAAGGTTGAAGTGGCTTATTGTCGAACTGAAGAGCAGCTGGGTGATTTATTCACCAAAGCATTGACTGGATGCAAATTTGATTTTTTGAAGGAAGGAGTTGGAGTTGTTTCCCTTTAAGTGATTTGAATTAAGGGGAAGTGTTAGGGTGCATTTTGTAATTCAAATAATTGTATTCTTAGTTGCAGTTTTTCTTTACGTTAGTTAAAGTTACTGTTTTATCAGTAACTGTTTTTCTTTTTTTTTTTATATAACGTTTCTGCACTCTGCTTTCAATACAGTATTCCATTTTTATAAAACCTCTCTCTCTGTTTAGTCCAATTCTCTGCTTGTGTTTTAGTTCCTAAATACCATTAATAAGATGCTTGTCTGGACTCTTCTATCATCATGACTAGGGTTGGACATAAATAACTAAACTTTACCAAACTATACCAAATTACAGTTAGCTATATATTTAATAAACTATAAAAAACTGAACTAATATTAACTTTATTGTTTAAGAGTTCAATTTTAAAAAACTGAACTTATACCAATTAACTAATAACTAAACTATTAACAAAACTAGATTATAAATTGTTTCGGTTGTGGAGTTGAGCTACTACCAGCACCTTCACAATTTTTCTTCTCGGACATTCGGTTCTACCTCCCGTCTTCTTCTTGAAAACTCCGTTTGGTTGAGTCCTTGATCCCTCCTCTGAAATGCATCCGGCAGGATAGCTACCAAAGGTCCTCTGACGCTCAAGTCAGTGCACTGTTCACTCAGGTAGTGGAGAGCAGTAATAAATGTGTAGTCAATATGAACCAACTACTTCATACCTTTGACATCTATTTATAGTTTTTGCCATGGGCCCGTGATTAACAAATTCTTCATCACGGCCCAATACTGGCCCAATACCCTTAATCACGTCTTACCTTAATCTCGATGCTTTGATCTTTAACCGTGGTCGAACGGTCTACCTGAGACAGTCGGGCTCGTTGTGGATATTGAGTTGGAATGATACAGACAAGGTTAGCATGACTTGCGCGAAGGTGTTATGCGCAGGCCGATAGTGTTGACCAGACATCCTTGGTGATCCGTCACATGTCGCCCGATCCCTACGATACACAGGCTCCCCAAGCCCTAAGCAACATAGTTGCTGTAGGGTTTGAATCTGAGTATCGATGGCCGTGGGTTCGGTAGCTGACCGAATGTCGGGGATGCAAGAGCTCTTGGGCAGAAAAAGACATGTGTCGCTTGCTGGCCTATTGTTCACCTCTGGTAGTTGTAACATCTACAGATCTGGGCCATTGAGCGTGGTGGGCTTTGAACGATGATGATGCGTTGCAGTTTTTCAAAAATTTGAACAATCCTCAAAGTCCAGAACGTCGCACGTCCTCTTCCTGTAGTCACAACAGGGTAACAACAATCTTCACAAGATTGAGAGAAACAGTTGATCACGTATCAGACACCTCAATGTGTAGGTTGATCACACAGTCAATGCGCACAGATTCTTGCTCGTCAAGCAACCACCAAAGAATGAACACCTTGGTCCTCTTGATAAGTTCTTGGAGCTTTTGCACGTTCTACAAGAGATCACAAATCTGAAAAGAAACAATTAACTCATTAGAATAAAAAAAAAACCCTGTAGAAATCAAATTCACATCTATATATAGTTCTTCAAAAAATTGACGCTCTAAGTTGATTTTGGTACTAATAGAGTCGATTATACTCAGACAGTTATAACCGTTAGTAGTAGTCAAACCAACTTAATTGATTACGCATTTAATTCAGTTGACTCACAATCAATGCTTGGTCAAAGATATAAAATATAGCCGTTAGACATCACAAGCATTAACATAATTTCAAAACATAACTAACTAAGTCGAGTAGCTTGCACATGCAGTCGACTTCGTAACACTTCAATGTAGTTTTGAAAAACTTTCTTTCCAAAAATACTCACAACACACTTTGAAAAAGTTTGTGCAAAGCCACGAGTTTTAATCGACTTACTTCATAATAAAGTTGACTTAAAACTATTGTTTTGCCACACAATTAAAGTTCAACTAAAGTGCATGTGGTTTTCCTTTTTCAAAACATTTGTTATGCAATCACAAATAAGATCTCATGTAAAACACAATGAATTTGCATGCTTTGACTAAAATAACACAAACATGTTCTCAAATAATCATAAACATGAAAGTAATGAACATGTAATACATATAAACACACATAAACATACAACAACACATGTTGTTATTAATAATGTGTTGTCATCATAAAAAACCAGAAGTTCTGAAATTGTAAGGTTTGGCTAAACCAGTGCTCCCCTTATCAACAATCTCAACAAGTTCAATCTTAGTGACCACATTTCTTTGGTGCAGTAAGTGGTTATATAGTATATCTTATGTGGTTATATACGAAATTTCTTATGATCAACAAATGATGTGGTTATTGAGGATAAAATTACACAAATTTATTGGTGTAGTGAGTGGTTATCTACTAAGTCCTATGGTTATTTGTGAAAGGTGTTTTGTACAACAATAAAAGCAGTTTAGTTCAATCTCAATGACCACATTTCTTTGGTGCAGTAAGTGGTTATATAGTATGTCTTATGTGGTTATATACGAAATTGCTTATGATCAACAAATAATGTGGTTGTTGAGGATACAATTGCACAAATTTATTGGTGCAATAAGTGGTTATCTACTAAGTCTTATGTAGTTATTTGTGAAAGGTGGTTTTTACAACAATAAAAGTGGTTTAATTCAATCTCAATGACCACATTTCTTTGGTGCAGTAAGTGGTTATATAGTAAGTCTTATGTGGTTATATATGAAATTGCTTATGAAAACCATTTGTGGTTATTTTTGAAATAGGTTGTGTACAACAATAAAAGTGGGTAAATTCAATATCAATGATGACATTTCTTAGGTTTTGTAGGGACTGCTATATGATTGACATCCAAACTTTTATGTATAACCAAACTTATATTTTCAACAATGAAGCATATTTTATATGATTGACATTTCTTAGGTTCTGAACATATTCTAAATTTCATTTACTAAACAACATGGAAACCAAATTAACATAATTTGTATCCTAATAAATCATATTTCATGGACATTGTGTTCAATATGTACATCAATGAAGTCATGTTGACCTTCTATTACAACTTCTTCCCCTTGTTTAGTGAATCATGTTCTCCTACTTAATGACTGCATGAATGCCTAAAGCATCCCACAGTTCTTCATTACCCTACTTCGGTGAACATTATCTTCGTGTAATATCCTCTGACAAACCACCTGTTGTCGTAGAAGTTGTAATTGTTCCTACAATAACAATACTCTTGTTAAATATTATAGTTAAAAACCTCTTATCATAAATCATATTCAAATAAAGATATACATATATAATACAAACCGTTGTGTAATCGAGCATTTTATTCCCATCAAACTTAGGTATGTGGTCCCATAACTCCACATATTTAATCACCAACATACCACAATCATACCTGCATATTAAACAAATATTAGATAAAAGTGGTTATATGACAACCTAATAAATTGGCCATTGACAAGGTCACTAACGTGTTTGGTTTCACAGACAAATATTCTCGAATCACGTTCAATTCATGCTCCATACAATTTGCCTCTTTGTCAATTGTATTGAATGACTTTTGCAAAGTAGCAACCTTTAAATTGATATTAAACACATTAAATACTATTATAAATCTTGTATTGTAAATGTAAAGTTGACTTAAAAGAACAATAGTACAACACTAATTGTCTTACCATAGCCTTGTCAATAACATTTATGGACCACCTTTTATGACCAAGAGAATCCAAAATAAACAATTCCCTTGATTAGTAGTTCACAACATAGCACAACCAATGGTCATCACCAACAGTGGGCACAAACAACTAAAGAACCACAAACATCAATACATTGAACAACACATGTTATGATAAACATATATAATAAATGTACTAAAAATTTCAGTTATTAACAAAACATTAAATGAAAATGACTCAGGTTGGAAGAAATTATGGTAATCTGTTGCTGTCAATGGTTATCGCTTTTTCTAAGGAATCTTCGTTCTTTTAATAACCATTGTCTACAAAAATGAGGCAAAATAACATCACAATTATATTAAAGATTGACACTAATTATATTATACACTAATCAATGTTTTATATAGGATTTTTAACCCAACAGAAACACTTTTCTGGTGTATAAACAGAAAGGAATTTACAACATTTATAATAGTTAACAGACAGACTTTTTGACAGCAAACACACAATTTTTACTGGAGGTTTTACAGCAAAGGTTTATGAAAATATCTAGTATAACACAGCAGCAAAGTTCTCTAACTTTTTTATGTGAAAACAACACCCTTTTCCTGCAGAATTTATTAACAATGACAAAAACAAGTTTTCTGCAGAATTTATTTGAATACAACATCTCTCAATTTTAGAGACAACCTATAACAAAGATTGAAAGGCCAAGCATCATCCATTCATTCACATCTTACAGACCAACAAGGAGTTTAAGAAAGCTTTATCATTCAACAATCCATCCTCACACAAGCATAACATTGTTCTCATCAAACACAAGGTAGATACACAAGTAAGATCGTCACCATCATACCAAGATCTGCATTATCATACAGTGGCAACACAATCTGAATTACATACTTCAATTTAAACAACTGAAGGTAATTAAACAAATTGAGTCATACATACCGCAAAAAATGGATTGAAACAACAACGACTAATAATTCCTGATATGTGCAATTGATTATACACAATCATCCTAGTGGCAAACAACATAACCTACACCAAAAGTTCATCAAAGTTATTCACCCACATAATTGGTTGTTATTATACAACTTTTGGTTCATAACACAACTTACCATGTTATCAATTTTTCCACGCGATCGTAAGCATTGGAAGTCTGCTTTGGTCAACATGTTCTTTGACACCTTTATAGATCATATAATTTATATATATATAAACATTATTTTGTGTATAACTTACTCGACACCATCATTACAAAACGTTGAAGTGCAAGTTGTGTAAACATTTGCAAAATCAATGTTGTCATTTGTGGAAGGTCCCTCCATACCTCATCCACAAAATTGACAATAGCTAAATCTTTTGTTTTCTCATCGATGGAAGGTCCCTCCATACCATCATTAAACGATGGCATTTCATTGAAAACCTCTTCTTGAAGACGTGTTATACTTCTTTGTAACTCCAAAAAGCGTTGTGCATGGCCATAAACTCTTGTCCTTAAGAGTCTTTGCTCCTCTACAACTCTAGCAAAGTCAAAGTTGTCATAATTTGACTTAGCATTTTTCTCCCCAGCAGAAGGAAGTGATTTCTTGATTTCGTCATTGTTTAATTATTCTTCACTCAATTGGAAATCCCACAATATCTTGAAAAACAAATACAATTTTACATTACCAACAAATCATATTAAGGAAATAACACGATAGATGTAAGCAACATATCAAAAGAAATTTACCTCACTTTGTTCAAAACTTGATATTATCCTTCTCCTTTTATCTTTAATTAAAATCCAGTCAAGAATTCGAGAATAAATACACTAGCTACCACCAATATTATACAAACTTAGGTGTTCAACAAATCATAACTACAAAGTACATCACAATAGTTAAAAATCTTTCCAAAAATATCAACATTTATTTCATAAGAATTAAATAAATAAATGTAAAACAACACCTGTAATATTGTTGCACAACCAACTATGTGTATAGCATCATGGTAAGTTTTACGGTTGTATTTATCTGTTGCCCGATTCATACTACGTATTATCAAACTATATACAGCATCACCCCAATTGTATATATTTAGTTCATCAATGTTATCTAATTTACCAAAAGGAACACTGTTTATCACATTACTATTCGTAGGAAAATAAAATATCCCAAATGTTAACCATAGATACAGTCTACAAAAATTGTCATCACATTTTTTGGTTTTAAATTTTTTATCCCTCAACTTTTCCATTATACTTAAAATTGTTATTCTTCATCCCTAAACAAGTTATTCACAATTATGTTGTCACTGTCATCAAGAGGGGAGACAAGGGTGATGCTTTAGTCAGGAACTATGTTCAAATATTGGCACTTGTGCATCTGTTCGATGGTGGTGGGTGGTTGGGATCGAGGTGACAATTCTTCATATTAAAGGCCGATCAAAGCTCCTGGTTTGTTGGGCGTGCATGGTGTCGAACTTGACATGATATTGCCTGTGGTTGACGGTGCTGTATGAGCATATGCACTGTATGGTTGCCATTACGTAGTTGTGCGTGGTGACCATAAGAATGTGACGTTCGAGAAGCGTTTTACTAAGTCACACAGTAAACGCCAATGTTTTTATCAGATCTTAAACGTTAACTTTTAGATAAGTGGCGAGATTTTAACAATGGTTTGAATACTTTTTGTGTATGGGAAAGGCTTTCTTGTAGTTGAGATGAGCAATATCTACTCAAAAAAGTTATGATGTTTAAGTCATTAAAAAAGTTAGTATTTATAAGTGAGAGTGAGAATGATTATAAAGTAGATGCTCACTGAAAAATATTAATAGTGTTTTATAAGATAAATATAAATGGTGAATATATGTTTTTATCATAATAATGCTTAGAAAAAATAATAATAATATAATAAATAATAACAAAATTATAAATGAAAACTAACTTAGCAAATTAATAAAATTTAGTTATAATTATGTAAATATAATCTAAATAAATAGTTAAACTTAAAATACGACTCTTTTAATATACTTATTAAAGTGGGCAAGAATATTATCTTAACTAATCATCCGTGTTGTCCAAATGTAAAAAAACTCAAGAGTCTTTATCAACTCTCGTATCTCAAATTATTGGTTCTTGATAACTGTCCCAACCTCCCATGTTACCACCGGAGGATCCTTCCAAATCAATTTCACAATTTTCAATTAACGTCAACTACCCTTACCCTTTGCTCAAACAACGTTGTGTGAAAGGAGGGGAAGACTCGCAAAAGATTGCTTACTTTCGAAACTTCTATATATATTTCAGTGATGATGTTTATTTTCAATCCTAATGCATTTGGACGGCTACAATTTATTTTTCTTTTCAATGTGTATAAACTACTTTTCTCTGTCATTGATAGTCGTGCAAAAGCTTCTAACAGTTCACTCGTTCATTTTTTTTAAATCATAATTATTCCTCTTTCTCTGATGGACTCTTAGGTTTATAATAAATTTTCGTATGATAATAGACATAAAATTTGAAGCACTCAATTAAATTATCAAATATAAAATTCGGTTTGATGTGAAACTGATCTGGAAGTGGTCAAAGATTGTGCAACAAACTCCTACTTTTCCGAGGCATGCGGGGACGAGATAATGCATCCCTTTCGGATGCAGTTGAAAAAAACGGGGTCTTCTAGAATATTAATTTTCACAAAAAGCTTTTACATATTCGAAAAGGTAAGAAATGAAAAAATAAATAAATAGAATTTTGGATCTTATATAAGCTGATACACCAACTTACATGAACCAGTTCTAAATTTAAAAGCTTAATTCTAACATAATCGATATAATAAACTATATCAACCAAAAACATTTTATGTATATTAATTGCATTTATAAATGTTCTAAAGATTATACTAAAGTAATTTCATAATGTGTATAATAAATTATACGAACAAAAACATTTTATGTATATTAGTTGTATTTATAGATGTTCTAGAGATTATACTAAAAGTTATTTCAATCATGTGTATATTCCAAATCATATACTACTATTAAAATATTTTATTTAAACTAACTTTTTTATCCTCACATAATTTTAATTACAAAGTTTAACTATTCAATAATATAGTTTACACTTTCACACAACATAAACATTTAAAATCAATTTATTACTACTAACATATTACTTGTTTTATTCGAGGAACCTTATTTATAGAATCTTCAAATACAAAAATTAGATTATCATCATTTGTTTGTTTAAAAATAGCTTAATTTTTGTTTTCTTCCATGTTTCTAATATTGTGTTTCTTCCTAAAAGTTTTTGTTATAAGATTTGTTAGACTCTATTCTCACCTCCACTAGTGCAAAAATGCTATTTAACGTCATCCCTTAGACGTCAGTTACGGGTAAGCACGACGTCTGTTGATGACCGGTGGTATTTTCGTAAATAAGTTGACCATATAGACATCAGTTAGAAGGTACCCCGACGTCTATAATATTTTAGACGTTGGGGCCCCTCCTAACTGACGTCTATATGTCTGACAGGTGGGTGAAAAGTCATTTCTTTCAGTCATATAAATGTCAGTTAGGAGGGGCCCTAACGTCTATATGGTGGAAATTAATGGCTATTCATCTACCTGTCAGACATATAAACGTCAGTTGGGAGAGCCCCGACGTCTAAAATATTATAGACATCTGTTATTGGGGGAACCAACGTCTAAACCCTAAACCCAGAAATTTAAAAAGTCACTTTTTGACTCCATTTAGATGTCTTATCCCGTCACTCCGACTTCTAAAGCCCTTTAGACGTCTGTTATTGGGGGAACCGACTTTTAAACCCTAAACCCAGAAATTTAAAAAGCCACTTTTTGACTCCATTTAGACATCTGATCCCAACACTCCGACTTCTAAAGCCCTTTAGACGTGGGGGAACCAACGTCTAAACCCTAAACCCAGAAATTTAAAAAGTCATTTTTTGACTTCATTTAGACGTCTGTTATGGGGAGAACCGACTTCTAAAGCCCTTTAGACGTTAGATAGAAATCAAACTTTAAAAGCCCAAAATAACATACGTCTAAAATCCTTTCTGCACTAGTGCTCACATAATTAATTAAAATTATTCCACTCTTCTTTCTATTGTAGTTTTTGTATTTTTACTATAGATGTTAATTAAGAATTTCGTCAACCACAAAATTTAAAAACATAGTAAAATAAAAGTGGACACAAAAAGAAAGAATTTTCTTATATAATAGTAATTTAAAAAGTAATTATTAAAAAGTAATTTAAAATAAAAAAGAAATATGTTTATATAAAAGTTATGAAACATGAAAGAATAAAAGAGGGTGGCAGATCAGCTTTTAAAAGAAAAAAAAAATCATGTGTTAATATGAGATTTAGATTTACGTTTAGATTTCTAATAATAATTTATGTAATAAATTAGTCTTATTTTTAATTAATGTGTTAATATGAGATTTAAATTTACATTTAAATTCCTAATAACAATTTATGTAATAAGTAAAATGTTTTTTATTCTCTTTTTCTTTCTATCTTAGTTTTTTCATTTTAATGTTATAAAATTTGTATTACATTTTCCATCTTAGGAGTTTTTATATTCTTATGAAATTTTCATTACAGAGTTCCTCCATAAATGGCATACAATTGTGTTATGCGTGGAAGACTCAACAATTATTGGTTGACTAACCATATACAGTTTCATCACTACATTAACCCTGCATTGCACTGAGTCAATCACATAAGCTATCCGCGCTTGAATCCTATTCATCCTTTGTCTTACCATGGCATTAGAATTTGTTGGCGGTTCTCTTCTTTCTGCTTTCCTTCAGGTGGCATTCCAGAAGTTAGCTTCTCCCAAAATTCTCAATTTCTTTCGTGCAAAGAAGCTTGATCAGAAGCTGCTGACCAAGTTGGAAACCAAGCTGCACTCAATCAATTCTCTGGCTGATGATGCAGAGAGAAAGCAGTTCACGGATCCACATGTCAGAAACTGGCTGCTTAAGGTCAAAGATGTCGTTCTTGATGCAGAAGATCTCTTGGATGATATACAAATGCTCTCCAAAACCCAAGTGGATGCTGAATCTGAATCTCAAACCTCTACAGGTTGTACTTGCAAGGTACTCAATTTCTTCAAATCTTGTCCTATTTTTTCCTTTAACAAGGAAATTGAGTTTAGGATGAAACAAAACTTTGACGACTTAAAGTTTCTCTCAAGCCAAAAGGATGCTCTAGGATTGAAAACAACTAGTGGTGTTGGATATGGGATGAGTAATGAACTGTCACAGAAATCACAAACAACGTCGTTGATTCTTGGAACTGATATCTATGGCCGAGATGATGATAAAGAATTAATCTTTGACTGGTTGACATCTGACATCAACAATCGTAATCAGCCATCAATACTTTCTATTGTTGGAATGGGCGGAGTGGGTAAAACCACTCTTGCTCAACATGTATTCAATGACCCAAGGGTGGATGAGGCTAAATTTGTTGTTAAAGCTTGGGTTTGTGTTTCAGATGAATTTGATGTTTTTAAGGTATCAAGAGCGATTCTTGAAACTGTCACTAAATCAACGGATGATAGTAGAGATATGGAGATGGTTCATACAAGATTGAAATAAAAATTGATAGGAAAAAAATTCCTTCTCGTTTTGGATGACGTTTGGAACGAAAACCAACTTAAATGGGAAGAAGTGAAGAAGCCTCTTGTTTTCGCGGCCCAAGGAAGTAGAATTCTTGTCACCACCCGTAGTAAGGAAGTTGCTTCTACCATGCGGTCAGAAGTTCATTTCCTAAAGCAATTACATGAAGATCATTGCTGGAAATTGTTTGCTGAACATGCATTCCGAGATGATGATGACACTCAACCAAATCCAGAATGTAGGGAGATCGGCAGGAAGATTGTTAAAAAGTGTAAAGGACTACCACTTGCCTTGAAAACAATGGGAAGTCTATTATACAACAAATCATCCGTTTCTGAATGGGAAAGAGTGTTCCAAAGCGAAATATGGGAATTTTCTAAAGAGCACTGTGATATTATCCCTGCTTTGGCATTGAGCTATATCCACCTTCCTTCCCATTTGAAGGCATGCTTGGCTTATTGTGCCTTGTTCCCCAAGGATTATAAGTTTAAAAAGGAACATTTGATACCATTGTGGATGACCGAAAACTTCCTAC
This sequence comes from Vigna radiata var. radiata, assembly GCF_000741045.1. NCBI lineage: Eukaryota > Viridiplantae > Streptophyta > Magnoliopsida > Fabales > Fabaceae > Vigna > Vigna radiata. The sequence goes on from NW_014542858.1 coordinate 450,787, forward strand.
AACATAGTAAAACTCCGGAAGAAACTTGCGAACAATACTTTAATGATCTACTATCAAGGTCCTTCTTTCAACAATCAGGTGATGTGGAAAAAGTATTTGTCATGCATGACCTTTTAAATGATTTGGCAAAATATGTCGCTGGAGAAGTATATTTCAGGTGGGAACTTGGCCAAACAAATAAGATACAAAAAGTAACTCGGCATTTTTCAGTTACACTTGGATACAACGAATATTTTGATGGGTTTGGAAGATTATGTAACACACATAAGTTATGTACATTTATGCCTGTAGGTAATAGTGGATTACATATGAATAATATGTTGATACATGAATTGTTCAACAAGTTCAAGTTTTTGCGGATCTTATCACTGTCTGCTTGTTATAACCTTGAAGAGTTACCTGACTCTGTCGGCAGTCTTGAGCATCTCCGTTCATTAGACCTCTCCTATACTGAAACAAAAATATTATCAAAAAAAATATGTTCACTTTCCTACTTGCAAATACTGAAGTTGAACCATTGTATATATTTGAAGGAGTTGCCCTCAAATTTGCATTTACTCACCAATTTGTGTCGCCTTGAGTTTATATACACTAAAGTGAGAAAAGTGCCACCAGTTTTAGAAAAACTAAAGAATCTTAAAGTAATGATGAATACCTTTATGGTTGACGATAGAATGGAGTCGGGTATTCAACGGCTAGGAAAGCTCAACAACCTTTCTGATGGCCTATCAATTAAGGGATTGCAAAACATTGAGAATCCTAAGGATGCATTAGAAGCAGATTTGGAGAATAAAACACACCTTATGAGGTTGACATTGGAATGGGAGAGGACCAAGAACTCTATTGATTCAAAAAAAGAAGAGGAGGTAATTGAGAATATGCAACCTCCCAAAAACCTAAAGAAGTTGTCAATCTATGACTATGGTGGAAATAAATTTCCAAAATGGTTACTTGAAGATTCGTTACCAAACCTGGTATCCATAGTGTTGTGCAATTGTGAATCTTGTCAACATTTACCTCCGCTAGGTCTTTTGCCATTTCTAAAAAACTTGAATATTTCAGGGTTTGATGAGATAGTGAGCATTGATGCTGATTTTCATGGTAACAACTCTTCTTCATTTCAATCCCTTGAAACATTGGAATTGTCCAATATGAAGCAATGGGAAAAATGGGAATGCCAAGCTGTAACAGGTGTTTTTCCAAATCTTAAAATTCTGTCGATAAAGGATTGTCCGAAACTGAAAGGACATCTGCCAGAGTTACTTGTTCCTTTGGAATTACTAAACATTATAGGTTGCCAACAACTTGAAGCTTTCCCTCCCAGGACTCGAACATTATACCTACATAACTGTGGAAAGTTGCAATTGGATTGGGCTGCAATTAGAGTGGTGGGCACGCCATGAATGCAGTATTCAGTGAAGGCGATGAGTCCCACACTCTTGATGAGTTGGAAATTCAAGAGTCAATCAGTAATGACTTTAACCCTTTAACGACCTTTCCACTAGACTCCTTCCCAACAGTCAAGAGCCTTGTTCTCTTATGGTTTGGTAATCTAGAAATGATTTCACAGGATCAAGCTCATCATTATCTCAAATACCTAATAATCAGCAAGTGTCGTAAATTAGAATCATTGCCTGCAAACATGCATATGTTGCTTCCATCTCTCTCGATGCTAGTGATAATGGACTGTCCAAGACTAAAGTGGTTGTCTAAGGGAGGTTTGCCATCGAATCTAGAAAGCATGAAACTCAGTAAGTGCTCTAGATTTGTTGGGTCACTGAAAGGAGCTTTCGGAGACAGTTCTTCTTTGAAAAGCTTGATGATATCAAAACTGGATGTAGAATGTTTTCCTGATGAAAATTTGCTTCCACCCTCTCTTGCCGAACTAACCATTAGTCATTGTCGAAATCTAGAAAAACTAGACTATAAGGGGCTTTCTCAACTCTCATCTCTCCAATCATTGGCTCTTTTGTTCTGCCGCAAACTCCAATGCTTACCAGAGCAGGGTCTTCCACAATCCATTTCGAATCTTCAAATAAAGGGATGTCCTTTGCTCAAACAGCGTTGCCAGAGAGGAGGCGAAGACTGGGAAAAGATTGCTCACATTCAATATCTGAAAATACGGTATTGATGTTGTTCGTTTTGAATAATGATGCATTTGCTCGAACTATAAATTATTTTTCTTTTGAATGTGTATAAATTACTTTTCTCTTTCATTAACTTCTAACAATTCATCCCTTCTTTAATTTTTTTAACATCATAATTATTAACATTCTTGTGTTTAGAATAATTTATAGTTTGAACTCTTTGAAAAATATATTCATTTGTTTATGTGGGTTTCATATTTTTATAATTTCTCAAATAAATAGTCATTTATTTCACAAAATTACCGTTGACATGCATATGTTATGGATTTTCTTATGCAGGCGCAAGAAAGAAGTGAAGAACAGTGATAAGGAGAGGCTGCCTTTGTAAGTATGCATATTTCTTATATGTTATAGTACCCTTTGCATTACTTGGAGATTTATATTGGTTGTCATGTTTTATATTTTATGTCAACAATAATATTATAGATTAATTGATTCATAGTTTATTCAGATATAATTCATATATATTCATTGTAGGTTTGATGAGAATTACATCCATAGGGTCATACCAATGGTAGAATCTATGAAAACCTTTTTAAGAGGGTTCCTATATGCAGAATACTCCAAAGTCAATGAATTCTCTTTCTCATGATTCTTACAAAAGAATTAAAACAAAAGAGTTAAAGTTAGATTAATCAATTACTTAAATATAAAATTTATTTGTAACAACCAAGCTACTCTTTACATTGTTTCTAATCCACTTTTCCATATATTTATTGTTGTTCTGTGAAATTTTTACTAAATATGCTAATTTTTATGTTTTGTGAAAGTCGTCTTGCTATTAATTTTGATTTTACTTCTTCGTATTGTCGTAACCAGCTCATGCTATTCTGAGTTACTTTGATAATAGCATGCTTCTTGTGATATTGTTTTCTTTGATTAGTTCTGTTATTCCACCTATCTGAGATTGATCTTTTGACAGCAGTTGTGTTCAAGAACTGTGGATGCACCTGTTAGGGAAGAAGAGAAGGGGACAGACAAAGAATATCCCAAAACATCGACACTAGAAAATGGGATTCAAAATACCGTTATTGTAAAGACACGTTATGTCAAGTGTACGAGGACATGCCTTCATAGCATTAATTGACAAATATCTTTGGCTGTTTTCGTGGTTGTACTACTAAATATACAATTTTAAATATACTTATATACTTGAGAGCTTATTTGAAATTTATTTGTTACATTCCAATAATTAGTATATGAGGAATCTATGGACACATTAATAAATCACTCCTGTAGTTATGGTCTTTCACTACGGTTAAAATGGGGTTTTATGTTTTTAATTCAAAACGGATAATATTTCAGAATGAGGTGATGAATCCTAACAACCATATTCGATATTTAGGTGCTTCTACGGTCATCTAGATCCCCTGCATAATTACTATCAAGATCCCCTGCATAATTACTATCAGTATAGGCTATAAGGCTCGTTTTTCTTTCTCCCGTCCTGTAAAAAATCTCATGTTCTGTGGTTTCTTTTACATATCCTAGAAGCCTTTTTGTTGTTAACTAATGTGATTCTTTTGGATCTGGCATAAACCTGCTGATCAAATTTACTCCAAATATTAAGTCTCGGCGAGTTACCGTTAAGTACATGATACATGAGACAACCTACTACTTGTTACTACATGACATCTACTGCCTTCCTCATCTTTCATCTTTCAATAGATTTGTCCCTGGCATAATCAAATTTCTTGTTGAATTGCAATCTGTCATGTTGAATCATGTCAATATTGCTTAAACATATATACGTTGATAAATAATAAAACCAGCTTCACTCTGAATTACTTTTATGCCGAAAAAGTATCTCATTCTTTTCAAGTTAGTCATATCAAACTCCAACATCATTGAGCCTTTAAATTGTTCACATATTCTTTTATTATTTCTAGTGTAAATCAAATCATCTACAAGTATTAAGATATTGCCTCCATGTGCTCACTAGGACATTTTTCGAATTTCTCTTTGGCGAAGTATGCCTCAATTATGTTATACCAAGCTCAACAATTAAATATTATTAAGTGTATCATTAATAATCAGTTTACGTACAAATCTAAAAGATTTAAAAAATTATTAAAAAGTGATTAAAAGTAAAAGAAAAAATATGTTAATATAAAAGTTATAAAACATGAAAGAATAAAAGAGTCTGGCAGATAAGCTTTGAAAAGAAGAAAAATGGTACATTAACAGGACACCTTTAAAAAATAAATAAATTAGTTTTTAAAGAAAAAACAAATCGTGTGATAAGACCGAAACTTCTGAAAAATGTAGTACAAATATAAAAATGCAAAATAAAATGAGTTATTTAAAAAAAAAGTTGTATGATAAAAGCATGATTTCTGAAAAATAAAACAATAAAATAAAGAAAATTTAAAGTAGTGATTTAATAATTTGTTTTTTTTAATTTAAAGTCAGGTATCACGACCTTTTTTTATTATTAAACTGTTGTTTAAATATATATTATTATTTTTTAATTTCTTCAAAATCTTTGTATATTGATAAATTTGGTTTAAAATTGTACCGATTTTATAAATGTCGTAAATTTAAATAAAAAGTACAGATTTAAAAAATTAAATTTTAAATAATTATTCAGTTATTAGTATTTCTCTTCACTGATAATTTTGAAAGAAACATCTAAATGACAATGACTAAGTATGCCTAAACTTATCCATTCATACAGTGTGTATTTGCAAGTCTTACAATAAGCCATCACTCCTAAAATAGATTATTTCCATTCTTTCATCATATATAATATTAACTCTGGCCACTCAAAATTAATATATAGAAAATGAGATTAAAAGAAAATTATCTTTAAGTTATTTAACTAGTTTTCTGAGTTGGCTAGTATGTTTTTATGGTTTTAGAAGTAAAACATCCACCATATGTCATCTTAAATATGTAAGTTACACCAAAATATATAAAATTCCTACAAAGAAAATACATAGGATACTAGATTATTAATTATTATAAATGTTATTATTATGTAGTTAATATAATAATAGCCACTTGTTCATAAATGGAATACAATGGTTGAAATATGTAATGCGTGGAAGACTCAGCAATTAAAGGTGGACTAACCATAGAAAACTCAGCAATTAATTAATGGTTGACTAACCATATACAGTTTCATCAATGCATTAACCCTCCATTCGACTGAATCAGTGCATAACCTATCAGCGGTTCAATCCTATTTATCCATGGCATTAGAATTTGTTGGTGGTGCTCTTCTTTCTGCTTTATGTATTGTTGCTTGTAGGACTTCTGGGAGGAACTTGACCGTTGCGTCCCTTAGCAGAAGACGTGAATTCGGAGTTAATGAAGGCATCTGGTTCTTTTTCTCCATGGGAATGGTTCTTTTTCTCCATGGGAAAGCAAGTGTTGACGCTCCTGTTGCACAACCATAGAGAAAACACAGGATATAGGCAACAAAGGGTCCATAAGAAGGATTTGGGAACGAAAAACAGAAAAACGGTCCTCCAATCCTTTGAGAAAACGGATAATAAAGTCTTGTTGATGATATGTCTTGGCAGAACACTCACATTCTGGAAGTGGGCGATAATTATCAAGCTCCTCCCAAAGGGTTTTGAGGGATGTGTAGTATTCAGATACAGGACGAGATCCTTGCTTTAGGCCATATATTTCTTCTTGGAGCTCTGCAATACAGAGAAGATCACTCTGAGAAAAGCGATCTCTAAGATCATCCCAGATAGCAACAACACTTTCAAAATAGATGACACTCTGAGCAATAGATGGGGACAGAGAGTTAAGGAGCCATGACATGATTAAAGTATTACAACGTTCCTATGGAGTGCGCAAAGGATCAGTAGCAGCAGGTTTAGCGATAGCACCGGTAAGAAAACCCATCTTGTTTTTAGAGATTAGGGCCATGCGAATGGTACGGGACCAGGAATGGTAGTTTGAGCCAGTCAGAACAGGGGTAATGGTAACAGAACTAGGCCCTTCATTGGGATGAATACAATAAGGGATGGAAGGTTTAAGACTAAGATCTGCATTACCACCATTGGCGGTGGTTTCAGATTCAGAGTGAGCTTCAGACATGATGTAGAAAGGAAGGTATTAGCAAAGTTCCAAGAGATGGAGCTCTGATACCATATAAGAGAACGAAATAAATGGTAGGTAAAGACTGAAAACAAAAGGATTTAGGAAGTAATTTCTGCTGTATTGATGAAAGCAATGCAGTATGCTTATATAAAACCTATTGCTTATAAAAGGACAAAAAAGAATAACAGAAAAATATAGCAGAGGGTACAACCGTGAGTGAAATGTGTGTGTGGCCTCACCACCTAACAGAATATAAAGTGGGAAATGGAAAAGACAAAAAAACTTTAGGTTGGGTTTGCTGGTTTGCTGTTTTGCTTTGCTGGTTTGCTGTTTTGCTTTCTTTCTTCTTCTTTTAGTAATGAATTCCTTTAATGTTGGTCATAGGCGGGAGTCTAGTATTAAACGGCTAGGAGAACTCAACCTTGATGGAAGTCTATCAATTGGAGAGTTGCATAATATTGAGAATTCTCTGGATGCATGAGAAGCAAAATTTGAAGAATAAAAAATGCCTTATGAAGCTAAAGTTGCGATGGGATTCCAGGTGGAATGGGAACTCTATTGATTCAGTAAAAGAAAGGGAGGTAATTGAGAATCTACAACCTCCGAAAAACATAAAGAAGTTGTCAATCTTTAGCTATGGTGGCAAACAATTTCCAAATTGGTTTATGGAAAATTCATTGTGGAATATGGTGTCCTTAGTGTTGGATGAATGTGAATCTTGCCAACATTTACCACCCCTTGGAGTTTTTCCATTTCTCAGGGTCTTGAAGATTATAAAACTTGATGGAATAGTGAGTATTGGTGCTGTTTTTCATGGGAACAACTCGTGTTCATTTAAATCCCTGGAAAAATTGATTTTCTCCAATATGACACAATGGGAAAAATGGGAATGCCATGCTGTGACAGGTGCTTTTCCACGTCTTCAAAGTCTTTCCATAAAAAATTGTCTCAATCTGAAAGGAAAGTTGCCAAATCAACTTGTTGCTTTGAAAACACTACAAATTACTGACTGCGAACAGCTTGTAGCTTCTGCTCCAAGGTCTCTACATTTTGAACTACAAGGATGTGGAAAGGTGTTGTTTGATTGGGCAACAATGAAAAGGTTCACATTGGGTGGGCACAACATGGAAGCATCATTGTTGGAAATGGTTAGGCATATCATACCTGAAAATTCTATTGAGCACTTAGAGATTCATTCATACAATTTGAGCGATTTCCCAATGAATGATGATTCTGTCTCTCTATGGACTTTTCCGCTACATTTCTTTCCAACACTCAGGATGGTTGTTCTCAGAGGGTTTGGTAATCTGCAAATGATTTCACAAGATCACACTAATAATAATCTCCAGGATTTGACCATCAAAGAGTGCTCTAAATTTGAATCATTGCCTGGAAATATGCATATGCTGCTTCCATCTCTCACGAGGCTATGCATATACGATTGTCCAAGACTTGAGTCATTCCCTGACGGAGGTTTGCCATCAAAACTAAATTTCATGAAACTCAAGAATTGCTCCAGACTTATTGGCTCATTGAAAGGAGCTCTCGGAGACAATCCTTCTCTGAAAAGCTTGTGGATTGAAAAACTGGATGCAGAATCTTTTCCTGATGAAGATTTGCTTCCACTCTCTCTTACTTCTCTAACCATATCTGATTGTCCAAATCTAGAAAAACTTGATCACAGGGGTCTTTATCAACTCTCATCTCTCCAAAGCCCGAGTCTTTGTTACTGCCCAAAACTCCAATGCTTACCAGAGGAGGGTCTTCCCAAATCAATTTCAGGTCTTGAAATAGACGATTGTCCTTTGCTCGAACAGAGTTGCCGGAAATCAGGAGGCAAAGATTGGGAAAAGATTGCTCACATTCAAAAACTGTATATAGGAGAGTGATGTTGTTTCTTTGTATGAAAGTGTTTATGACGTTAGGTTATTTACTGTTGGATCAAACATTCCACTCTTGACTTTTGTTTCACAAATTCTTACAATAAATTATTGTCTTTGATAACTAATTTTGTATACATTGTTTGATAATTTATAGTTAGAACATATGGTTTTAGCTCCTTAGCTTCATAGTGAGTAAATATGAATTTAATCGGTAACAATCTAGGTAATGATAGTATAAGTATTTCCAGAAAAATAATGCATTACACTAACAGAGTAAGTGTTATGTTCCACTTCTTAACAGATTATGTTACCCTTATTTCTCTTATGCTTTAAAGTTAACCACTGGACAAGTACAAAACCAAATGGCTCAAAATGCGAAGCACATTATAATTTGAATCAATTATTCCCTACCATCTTTTCAATCCTATCACTACAAACCAAATTATAATAACTGTGTATTTTAGTTATATTTTTTTAATGCATGGACAATTTTTTTCTCTATCATGGGTCAAATATATTGGTAGAGGACATTAGGATGTGATCTTTGTACCATATAACTTGAATTTGTTTTGTCTTTCTTACCATTGTAAGTTCAACAAGATGTGTAAACTTCACCAGCCAAATAATGCCTACGTCAGTTTTTTGGCTACCTCAACCGAAGGTGCTATGTGTTAATCATAAGTGATCAAAAAACACAGAGGCTTGTAATCAAAACAGAGGCTTGGAGAAGGAACAAAATTTCATTAAGTCGTAGTGGAATGAATACAATATTGCGTATATAAAGCTGAAACTAAAGGAACAAGTCAAAGACCGTTATGACACTTTTATCAGTTACATTTTAAATCACTCAACACACTCCTCTTAAAATGGAACTACTGAAATCTCTTAACTCCAAGTTTATCTCTAAGTTCTTCAAAGCGAGTTTGTCGTAGAGCCTTGGTAAAGATGTCAGCAGTTTGCTCTTCGGTTGAACAGTGCATCATTTCAAGTTTCCCTTTATTAACCTGTTCTCTTAGGTAATGAAACCTCGTCTCAATATGTTTACTCCTGCCATGTGAGATAGGGTTTTTTGCTAAATTGATTGCTGATTTGTTGTCGACCCAAAGCTGGATTGGTTTGCAACACTCAATTGACAATTCTTCCAGCATCATGACAAGCCATGTGCTCTGGCGTGCAGTTTCAGCAGAAGCGACATATTCTGCCTCGCAGGATGACAAAGCCACGACGTTTTCCTTTCTCGAGCACTAGCTGAACGCTGATCCCATATATTTGAAGACATATCCGAAAGTGTTTCTCCTGTCAGTTTGGTCTCCACACCAGTCGGAGTCGCACCAAGCTTCCAAGTTCCCTGTAGCTCCTTCAAATCTCTTAGGAAAGAACAGACCATACTCTGTAGTTCCCTTTAGGTAACGTAAAATGTGTTTGGCAGTTGAAAGATGTGTCTGTCTGGGGTCTCCCATAAACCTGCTCACCAATCCCACACTATAACATATATCAGGTCTACTATTACACATATACCTGAGTGACCCAACTATCTGCTTGTACAGAGTAGCGTCTATCTTCTTGTCACTGGGTTGAAGATCCAGTTTGATACTGGCTATCACAGGTATGTGCACACTATTGCAATTTTCCATGCCAAAGCGTTTCAGGATTTCGCCAATGTACCTCTTTTGATGCACAAACATCCCTTCAGGTGTTCGATGAAATTCCAAGCCGAGGAAATATCCTAGGTTACCAAGGTCAGTCATCTCAAAGTCTCTTTTCATATTTGCTTTGAATTCGTCAATTGCTTCTGCAATGTTACCTGTTATTAACAAATCATCAACATACAAACAAATAAGTATCGTACCTTGCTGTCCTGACTGCTTCACATATACTCCAAATTCAACTGTGCACTTCTGAAAACCATTCTTAATCAGCCAAGCATTGATGTGTGTGTTCCAGGCTCGTGGNGCTTGTCTTAGCCCGTACAGAGCCTTGTTGAGCTTGAACACTTTCAATTCTTCACCTTTCTTCACAAATCCAGGAGGTTGTGTCACATACACTTCCTCTTCCAGCGGGCCATTTAAGAAGGCAGATTTTACGTCCATCTGACAGATTTCCCAACCTCTTGCAATTGCTATAGCTACCACAAGCCTTACGGTCTCTAACCTTGCTACTAGTGCAAACACGTCTGTAAAATCCACTCCAGGCTTTTGGAGAAAGCCTTTTGCAACCAATCTTGCCTTTAGCTTGGAGATGCTTCCATCTGATTTTAGTTTTGTCTTTAATATCCATTTGACTTCTATCGGATGTTTGTGTTCAAGCAACTTTGTCATTGTCCAAGTACCATTCTTCTCAATTGCTTTCAATTCTTCTACCATTTCTTCCTTCCATTTCTCTGTTTTGATAGCTTGTTCCCAAGATAGTACCTCTGTATCAACTAGAAATGCACAATGAGAAATCTCACCTGTTTCTGTAATTTCGTTGTCAGTGTAGATCTCATGATCCACTAGTCTTGTGGAAGGGAATCTGGTTCGTTGTGATTTCCTGATGTTGTTACTTTCTTCATTCGTAGTTGTATGATCACCAATTTCAACTCTCCTATCTTCTAACCAGCTGGGAACTACTCTGCTAGAACTTGAACCTGATTCCATTTCTTTCCAATCATAGGTTGTTGATTCATCAATGATAACATCCCTGCTGATTATAATCTCTTTCTTTCTCGGGTTGTACATCCTGTAGGCACCGGTGTTGTGATATCCGACCAGTATTAAGGATTCACTCTTGTCTTCAAGTTTTCTTCTCTTCTCATCTGGAATGTGTTTATGGCAAATTGATCCAAATATTTTTAGATGTTTTACTGATGGGTTGACTCTAGTCCACGCCTCTTCAGGAGTAGAGTCTGTTAAAGCTTTGGTTGGGCACCTATTCAGCAAGTAGGCTGCTGTAACAACAGCTTCTCCCCAGAGATTGTGTGGTAGATCTTTTCCTTTTAGCAGGCATCGTGTCATCTCCACAAGAGTTATGTTTCTCCTCTCGGCTAATCCATTGTGCTGTGGAGTGTAGGGTGCTGTAACTTCACGAACAATTCCTTTTTCTTCACAAAATATGTTCATCTCGCCTGAATTAAACTCTCCTCCGCCATCAATCCGAAGTAGCACTAGTACAGCGAAGGGAAACGACCGCGGTTATTTTTGACTATACGTCGCGGTTTTAGAACCGCGACATATACGGGCGAGGTAAAAAGTCTGGGACTTTAGGCCGCGGTTCCAACCGCGGCAATAACCTAGGGATATAACAGCGGTTCTTTATTGAACCATGGTCAAAACCCATTTTTTTTTAAAAAAAAAAATTGTCTAACCTTTTGGCCGCGGTTCCAACCGCGGTAATAGACCTGTTGGAACCGCCGCATATTCCCTTTTTTAAAAAAAAAAATCGTCTAACTTTTTATCGCGGTTTTGGCCACAACCGCGGCCTATTCTCCTGAATTTTTTTTTAACAGCAGGTCTGTTTTTGTGATATCCAGTATCACAAAAATAGACTTGCATATCAACGCAGATTCAACACAATAATCAATATTTACATCCAATTTCGGTCCATACGTAAATATTCTGACTTTAAAATAAAAAATCATACTATCATAAAAATTATACAATCATACAAAGTCTAAGGATATAAAATTATATGATCAGTCAATCACATATTCAATCATACAAAATTATACAATCTAATAAAAGTAAAATTTAAACATTAATATAAGAACCTGATAGTGTGAAAAGCCAATAACAATGAACAACCCGCGATCAAAACACTAGAAAATTCATCTCTAAAAAATTCAAACCTGTAAAAATACACAAACAAATATTAGTTTTAGAAATAAAAACAAACATCAAAACGCAATTTACATCTAAGGGGAAGAATCGGAAAAACCAATAAAAAGACGTTTCGAATTATTTTGGTCGGTTAAAACTCTTTCCCAACATTGACAATGGCCACGACACCGAACAAAAATGGGTTTAAACGGTGAAAAATGATTGAAAATGGAAGCAGAGGATCGCGTGACGAAGGAGGCTCTGAAACTGTTTGCACGTGAAGAAGGAAGATGATGACATTGTTCTTGTGTCTTTTATTTTTGTAACCTAAGCAAGGGAATAGATTGCGGTTCACCACTTAACCGAGGCCTATTCTCTTGAAAAAAAATTTCAAAATACATCTGAAATGACAATTTTGAATTTTTTTTCAAACATTATGTCGCGGTTCACCGCCAAACCGCAGCCTATTCCCTTAAATATTCAAAATTTAAAATTTCTCAGGGGAAATAGACCGCGGTTCCCCTCAGGACCGCGGTATATTCCCCTGAATTTTTTTCCTGCAAATTTATGACTTCTCGACAAGTCAGATCTGA
>NW_014542858.1:464542-510202 GCF_000741045.1 Vigna radiata var. radiata
TTTTTTTTGCAGGGGGAATATACCGCGGTTCCCCTCATAACCGCGGTATATTCCCCTGATTTTTTTTCCTGCAAATTTCTGACTTCTCGACAAGTGAGATCTGAAAAAAAATTAAGGAGAATATACCGCGGTTCCCCTCAGACCTGATTATTTCAGACCTGTTTTTCGGGAATATCAGAATTTTGCAGAGGGAATAGGCTGCGGTTCCCCGTAGAACCGCGGCCTATACTGTCGATATAATTTCAAAAATGCCACCGCGCAATATTATGCTTCGGTTTCTATTGAACCGCGGCATAATGTGCGCAATAAAAGATCAATTTTTTCCTAGTGTAGCTTAACTTGCAGGGCAGATTGTCGCTTCACAAATGCACAAAATTTAAAAAAATATGAGTAAACTTCTTTTTTTCTTTTAACAGATATACCCATAATTTTCTTGTCCATTCATCAACAAAGAGGAGAAAATATTTATTACCTCCATACGTAGTTGTCTCAAATGGACCACAAACATCTGCATGCACGATTTCAAGTGGCTGTTTGGCTCGTTTTGGTGCAGATTTCCTAAACCTTGATCTGGTTTGTTTGCCCAGAATACACTCTTTACACAGCTTCTATGGAACCATTATCACTGGAACTCCTTTTACTAAATCCTTGCTATTTAGCAGGCTTAAACTTTTAAAGTTTAAGTGTCCTAGTCTGTAATGCCACTTCCAGCTTTCATCTTCAATGCCTATAGACGATAGACATTGTATGGTAGAAGCATTTAGATTAACCTTGAACGTTCGATTCTTGGCAATTAGAGCCTTGATTATCAGACGATCTTGTTTGTCAAATATTTCTATTGAGTTGTTGCGCATATTCATGGTGTAGCCTTTTTCATGAAGCTATCCAAGACTTAGTAAATTGCTCTTCATTGTGGGAACGAACAGCTTTTCATCCATGTAAGCAGTTTTACCATTCTTGCATGTGAGCAAGACTTTGCCAACTCCTTCTGTCATAACCGTGCTGTCATCTGCAACCTTATCTTGCTTTTCTTCCTTGAATCTAACTCAACCAGTCAATCTCTTCTTCCAGTCATGTGGTTGGAGCATCCCGTGTCGAGATACCAACTCTGATCATTCTCCGCATGGTCTTGGTTATAGTTTGTCAACATAACGCGTCTGTCCTTTATTTTTCCTATTGCATGTTGTCCTTCATCTGCATGTGACACGATTTCAATGCATTTATTATGTGTACCTGTTTGACAACAACTGTCCTTTATCTTTGACATGTCTTTTAGCCGTGTTGTGTTGTCCATAGGTAACGTGTAATCTACATTCTTGCAGCACATGTCCTTCGTCATCAGATCTTTATCTACTTTTCTGATTTCGCTTGCAACACCCATTAATACCACCAATTCAGATTCAGAATCATGGGCATCATGTGCCAGATTTGCAGTATCACTACTTTTACCCTTTTGGGCTGACTCGTTGTGCCAGCAATCATAAGAGTAGTGACCATACTTCTTGCAGGTGTAACACTGTATGTTCCGTTTATCTGTGCCTTTTCTGCCTCTACCTCTCGGACATCTATCGCCTCTGCTACCTCTATTCTCTCCATTTTCTTCACCGCTTTGTTCTGAGTATGTCACATTTCTTTCTCCATTTCGGCCACCACCACCACGCGATCTTCCTCTACCTCTGCCTCGGTTCTTGAAACCTGGTTTTGTTCTTGCTTGGAAAGCTTGATTCGTTGCTTGTGTCGCTTCTGCTTTCTCAACATTTTTCCTTTCCAGCAGTCTCTGTTCATGNGCAACGAGGGAGTTCTGTAATTCCTCAATTTTCAGCGTTTCAAGATCTCTGCATTCTTCAATGGTGATTACTATATGATCATATTGTGGCGTTAGACTACGCAAAACTTTTTTGGATGAGCTTTCTATCCTTTACCACTTTTTCGCAGGCTCTCATGTCATTGACAAGAGTCTGGATTCTACCCATGTATTCTATCACAGTTTCTTCTGCGCCCATGCCCAGAAGCTCATATTGGCGCCGTAACGCTTGTAGTCGCACCTCTTTGACTTTTCCCGTGTTCCCATATCCTTCTTGGAGGATATCCCAGGCTTCCTTGGCAGTAGACGCTTTAGAGATCTTTTGAAAGATGGTTGGAGAAACGCATTGATGAAGAAGCATTCTGGCTTTGCAATCCATACGACGTTCTTCTTTGCGAAGTTTCTTGTCTGCTACTGTATCATCTTCTTTGGTTTCTTTAATTCCCTGTTTCACGACTTCATCAACCTCTTGATACCCAAGAATCGCCTCCATTTTAACGCACCAGTCATCAAAGTCTTTTCCGTCGAAGACTGGGAGATTGTTGTGCATAATACTTGCCATCGCACCACTTCTTTGATCGTAACCAAGGTTCTGCAGATTTCCAAGGATCGAAACAAATTGCTCTGGATACCACTGTTAATCGTAAGTGATCAAAAAACACAAAGGCTTGTAATCAAAACAGAGGCTTAGAGAAGGAACAGAATTTCATTAAGTCGTAGTGGAATGAATACAATATTGCGGTATATAAAGCTGAAACTAAAGGAACAAGTCAAAGACCGTCATGACAGTTTTATCAGTTACATTTTAAATCACTCAACACTATGAACTCAACTAGCTTCTTTTCAAATTGTGTTCATTACTGAAGACTATTTTCTCCTAGTGTGAATTGTTATGTTTTCATCAAACAGAAGCCTTGTTTTCTCTTTTCTATTTCATTGGTAAACCCAAGAAAGGTAGGTTCCTTTCACTCCCCCAACTGTCTTCCATTCGATTATTGTATCACAAGGTTCAATTTTTTTTCTGAGGGCAAACTGGTATAGAAACTATTGACCCTGTATACCTTCCTTTTGATTGGTTGAATGATGTTCTTCTTTTGTGTTAGTTAAATGGTTTGTTAGTTGAGTCAGTAAATTCTGCACATTTCAATTTGGAAAGGCTATTTACTAGATGTCAATCTTCAAACATGTTGAACACACTACAGAATGCTTGGTATAGCCTGGTATAGTGGTGTGTAATGCTTTCTTTTGTCAATGATAATCATGGAGATTTATTGGAAGGCCATCCTTCATCAGATTGTTGGTAAAAGAGGAGAATATAACTGCTACTAATAGTTCTTTCCATTAGTTGGATTCCAGAAAGATATTGCTACATCAGTTTTTGTTTGATACATCTAGTTTAACTGATCCTGATGTATATTTTACAAGTTTGCTTCCTAACGAGTTTTTGAAGATCAAAATAAAAAGAGTTTTTTGTAAGTTAAAAAGTATTATAAAAAGTTAAAATTAAAAATGTTAGAAAAATTAAATTAACTTATGCACAAACTAATTTTAATATCATAGGAAGAAGTTTGTTTTTTTCTTCTTGTTTTTACGGCATGAATTTGGTTAAATATACAGTAAATGATTTGTGTTTGTTATTTAAGCTATAGAGGAAATAATTTCAAAGTATGGTTTAAGTTGTGGTTTGAGGGTTTAGAGTGTAATGTAATATGTTTCTCTTAATGACAGACTGTCAAAGTCTTGCAACCTTTTGAGCATTTAACACAATAATAAAAACTGTGAAAAAAAAAAAAAAAAAAAAAAAAAAAAAAAAAAAAACCATTACGTTCTTTTGACTGTTTAGTTGTTATAAGGACAAAATATAAAATACTATTGACATGAAATATCTAAAATGTTAATTATAATTATTCAAATATTATATATATTAGTACTATAAGATATATTAATTTTCTTATAAAGTCCAAGATTACTGTAAGAAAGGTTCACTTTCCTACTTAAAAATACTGTATAGGAGCTATCCTCAAATTTGTACTTGTCAATTTGTGTCGCCTTAAATTTATAGAAACTAGAGTTGAAAAGGTGCCACCACATTTGGTCAAACTGAAGAATCTTAAAATACTAATGAATTACTTTAATGTTTAAAGAAGAAGGTTTTCACAAATCAATTTCAAATCTTTGAAATACTAAATTGTGATTTGCTTGAAAAGCGTTGCCAGAAAGGAGGAGAAGACGGGAAAAAATGGCTCATATTAAATATGTGGTCATACACCCTTTTGAATTCTGTTTGTGATTTATTTTTGTTTTGAATTTGTATCCATCAACTACTTTTCTCTTTCGTTGGTTGTCCTGAAAAAAACTTCTAACAATTCATCTCTCATGATTGTTTTTTAACATCGTAATTATTAACCCTCTCCCTCTCTTTATACACTAATAGGTTTAGAATAAATTCTGGTATTACATATATATATATATATATATATATATATATATATATGCAATTAAAATTTTAAGAGCTCTTTGTTTACTAAATTTTATTTTTATTCTAAATATTGTTTTTGTGAATAAAATGTCCAATAAATTACAAAATTTTGTTTCAGCTCCTCGAAAAGTAATTATTTGTATTTTAATATTATATTGTTTCGTTTAAATGTGACATCCAAAAAAATATAACAAAGCTTATATATATATATATATAGAAATCAACATGTATAATATGGAGAGTACTTATGAGTTGGGAGATGATTGTATCAATTATACAGTCATCCAAAATAGAGTTAAAATTTAAAACTTTATAAGTGTGAGAATACTTCAAAATACAGGATACAATCTAAGAGAAATTCTAAGAACTAGGAGTCGCGTCATCTCTTTCCAATGCTTGCTCCAGAGATACCTCATCTACCTCTATTCACATCGAAGTGAATGATCATTGCAAAAGGAAGAATACAAACATACAAGACATAAACAAACAAGCAAGGATAAGTTAGGTTGAAAAGCATGCATCATAGGAGCATATACATACAAGAGTAAACTTCATTCAATATCAATTTAAAGCATACATCTTAAGATGTGATATTCTAGACTTGACTCATACCAATTTAACCAATACATAAGCATGTAACAACCAAGTATTTCAAGCATGCAAGAACCATAACACAATACAGACTATGACCAAATGCTTTGTTCTGATACCAATGACCGACCACGTGATTTAACCATCCGGACTAGTATGAAATGTCAAGTTCTAGGGGTTTGTGCACACGGGTGGTGTGGTAACTGGAAAACCATCAACTGCCACCCGAGGTTAGTCCGTTAAAACTCACCCAAGAACCTATGGGCTAAGAAATCCTCCTATTCTCACCACATGACTCATCACTCTCTACTTGAGCATGGATGAATTAGAATGTCAGGATAGACGCCAAAAGGACACTCTGGCCATTCATACGGTCAATCACAACAAACCACAGGGCACCACCATGTAACCTCGCTTAAGGATAATGGAATTACATCCAATAACCACACTTGTTACATTCAACACCAATTATAACCTTTATATTCACATATTTTCAGTTTACTAACATCCCAACAATCATACGTCAAAGTAAAATAAACAATCCAACAATGCATCACAATTCAATAAAACCTAAGCAATGAAAGTAACTAGGGTGATCTAAACCTTGAAACCAGAGAGGTCCACGACATAGTTGTGAACATTTCCACAACTTGTAGAATTATCACGAGAGAAACAAATTGAAAACTAGTAAGTTCAACAACTAAGTTGTGGCTTTTTCCACAACCTGTGGATTTACTTCTGGAACTGTGAATTTGAAAACAGAGAAGTCCACAAGCAGATTGTGGATTTTTCCATGGGTTGTGGAATTGTGCAGAGCAGAAACTAACCTCTCATAGATACACTTTAAATCTCAACTTGGACACTTTCCCCCCACATTCTATTGACTCTTAAGATCTCCTATGCACCAAGCTACATTGAAAAACACTCTCCTAACTCAGATTTGTTACCTAAATCCAATTTAATTACTTTAAACCACTAAAACTCAATTAAACCCAATTCTATACCTTTTAACCCAAATTTTATGCAACTAACAGCTTGAACAAGTTTTAATAAACTTAACAACAGTCCCCAAACCATCACATTTATCCCATACCACTTAATTCAGAATCTCACTAGTGAAAACCCTTGAAAATGAACCAAAAATCATACAAAACACACTAAAAGGCTAACAACCAGTTCTACATCAGAACTTTGCTGTCATAACACTCAAACAAGTCTTATTCCACTTATCAAGGCTGCCTCAACAGCCCATTCCTACCCAGAACCCCTGACCCTCAATTTCACTACCTCTCACTTCCTCTCAAATGACCTAGAAACTCTACCTAAACACTTGGCTATTGATCAAATTAACAATATAACAGAATTTTCCATCTCAACCACTTCCAACATGTCCAATCCAAGCAATTTAACACATCCACATTCAGTTCATAGCATCACACATGATTCATAGCAATTCACAAGCATCAATTACAATTTCACAGTTTGACATACATGAACATTTGGTTCAACATGCAAAATTACCAGTTTCACAATCCCAAACAAAAGCCCCAAATTCCTACAACCTAAATTCCCAAAACAAAAAAGAAAGAAAACCTAAGCTTCCTTTACCTCTTAATTGAACAGCCAAGTTCCCGAAGACCCTAACCACACGCTTGCACCTCGAAAATGCTAGAATTTCCTATAGATCATCATTTGATGATAGAATACAAATTTTAAAATCTAGTAGAAGCTAGAAATTGAAGGAAAGTGCAATGGGCTACATGCAACCAAATTTGTTGCATGCTCACAACCCTAAAGTGAACGGAAAAAGGCTTCACTTACCAGTTGAAGAAAACAGAATTTGATCAGTTGAGAATGTCGCCCTTGAAGCCTTGATCACCTAGATAGCTATAAATCAACAAGTCGACGGATCAATCTTGAGTATTGCTAGAGAGAAGGGAGAGGAACTTGATGTTCTGTGTTTTTAGAGAGAGATAGAAATGTTGAGTATCTGAATCAGAGGTGTTAAAAAAAATTGATATGCTTGGGGTTTTTAATTGTTAAAAACTTGGTTTTATTAATCTAATTCACTTATCTACTCTAATCATGTATTGTTCAGGTTATTACATTAAACTTATAATTTAATTATTTTAAACTTTGTTTTTGATAATGGATATGTTTTTCTTTTTTATATCATTACATATATGTTTGTCATTCTTCTGTCATCTAGATTAAAAAAAATGGATGTTTCAACTAATCTTAGACATGAATAATAAAATTGATAGGCAACACACAATGAAATATTTTAAAAATTATTACATGTTTAAGCTCAAATGTGTGTTCCCGTGAGGAAAAACGTGGCGCGAAAACGAAAATGTAGTGGTAGGATAAAAAAAATTGACTTCTAATTCCCATTAACATATGTAAATAATGTCCGTTTAAAATACGTGACAAATAATTAGAAGTTAAGGTTCTTATTAACTAATGTTAAATGATAATTTTTAATTATTTCTAAATCCTAATTAGATGCATTATAATTAAATTCTAATTATTTTTTCCAAATGTTTGATTTCTTTTCAAGAATCCTAATAATTTTTGTTTTCCCCATTTGGGTTTTTTCCCAGTGCAGTCCAAACCAACCAAAGTCCAAAAAGAAGAAATTTACCGAGACCAAAATCCCTCAGTAATGTCAAAAAGTTGTTGGTAAATGATAATTACCGACGAACGTTCAGCGGGCAAAAATCCGCTGGTAATTTACGTTGTTGAAAAAAATTACCGACGGATATTGGTTGTTGGTAATACTGAAAGCCAGAAGTCTTCAATAATTATTGTGGGCCACAAGTCATCGCTAATACCGAAGGCCAGAGACCATCAATAATTACAGGGGCTAAATCGTCGGTAATGTCGTCGATAACATAAATACCATTTTCCAGTGTAGTTGGTTTTATGCCTTATATACCAAATATAAGGAAACCTGCAAATAAGCAATTATCCAAACATCAATTCAGCCAGCCAATTCTTCCAGCCAATTCATCAAATACAATCATTCAACATTCATCAAGATTACTTCAATGTTTTGAAATATAATTCTAAGTTCAATGGTCTTCAAAAGTAGGGTTTCGTGTTTGACGAAATTGGGGACAACCTCCACCAATACTCCCAAATGCTTAGGTTAATGGATCAGGCCACTTAACGAAGGCCATACACCCCTTGCTAATTAAAATCACCACACCTTTACCATGGTCGTCAATAATTTTTTTCAAGATTGTTGGTAACACAATTTTACCAAAGGCCCAAAGTTTACCGGTAATATTCTATCGGTATTACGCGAAATTCTTGTAGTGCAACACATATTCCTGACTCTTATAACCCAAGCTTCGCGCCATCAAAAGGAAAGAAAAAACGATCATCGGTAAAGTTGAATCATAGAAAAAGAAAGACAAAAACCTGAAATACTTCTAAATCACTAGATTCTTCAATTCTAATTTAACCTTAATCGCAAATCTCTTTTTAAACCAATTGTAATTTTCTTTTACATGAATTATTTAACTTTTAACCTTATCACATCAATTGGATTTCATAAAAAAATCAAATTGAACCATTTTTATAAAAATGTGACCACTTTAAATTCAAAATATAAAATCTATTTTAAACAAAATTAACAAATAAAAAAAATGTTACCCTGCATTTCTTAATTCTATTTTTCTATTACTTTTAGGTCAAACTTAATTTTGTGTCAGTGTATCATTGTAAAAAATCCGTCGCTTGATGTGCTAGGAAAATTTTCTGGCAAAAAATAAAAGTTGATCCATCAAATGAGGGAAATGAAATGTAAATTCTGTTGTGATGCCTTTAATTGGATTTTGTACGTTCTCCAACTATCGTTGCACAAAATATTGATGATCATAGAAATTCTTTTCATTCTAATGTCTAATTCCTTCATAGTCACCATTATTTCCCAGAAAACCAATACCAAATGTTATACAAGTTTCTTTCTCTCACATCATAGAACACATACACCAATTCACTCTTCCCACTAAAATCTCTCACAACCGAAACACCACACCAACACTCCCTCACAACTTCAAAAAGAAGATTGTAGAGATACACAAAACTAGACAACTTATTCTCCAAAAACATATACAGGAATACCTATACATAATTTTGGTTTCAATACAAAACCATAATTAGCTAAACTTCCAAATATGTTTGAAAGAATTGACGTGTTATGGCCCTCGAAACTTATAAAATTAATATTATAATGCTAGTTTTATCTATTGTCGATTTGATAAATGTTCTTATTGAATTAATTTATGATTTTCATTGATTTCTATTTTCCTATTTCCGCATTTGCCCCTGATCTTAATTACACTCAGTTTTTTCACACAACACTTTTTTAAAAATAATAAAAGTTTAAAAATGAAAATTGAAAAATATAGTTTTCTTTCACTCGTCCTTTGGTGTCTAATCTCCGCTCAGGTCACATGCAATCCATTTTCAAAAAATTGTCAGCAAATGTAAAAGAAAAGCTTTTTGGTGTGTCTTCCGCCGGTCGCATTAATATCTATTTTCTAAAATATCAGAAATGTGGAAGTCTTTTTTGGTGTCTATTGGATGGTATGACAGTCCTTTTCAAAACTATAAAAAATGTAAGAAGAAAAAAAAATCAAATTGTTTCGGTGTTAGAGCCCGAGACCGAACTGATCCACTGGTCCTGCTCCCGACCGTCCGACCTGTTCGTCTTAACGATATCCTTTGGGGGATCAACCGGGAGGTCCTACAAAAAGAACACTCTGACGCCCAAGTCAGATAATAGATCAGTTAGCTAGACCAGTTTAGATTAGATTCAAGATCACTTTACCTGTCCTGTTGTTCCTATTTATAGACTGCGTATTCGTAATTGACCATTAATTTCATTGATTTGCTATGCCTTCCGTTACACCTCCATCAAAGCCCATCAATGCTTCTTCAGCCCCACATCCGCTTGATCCACACCGTTCGGCCCTAGGTCGCCTTCGCTCCCCAAAACCTTGGCAGCCGGCCCGACCGGGTTTCCTCCACTGCGCTCGATCCGACCGACTCAACTGACCCTCCTCCACTACACAAGCCCCCCAAGCCCCGAGCGTCTTCGATTAGCGAAGGGGTTTAAACTCTCAAAATGCTTTTGGGCAACGAAACGTCTCGTTATTATAGCCATTCGATCCTGCCTTCAGCAACGACCATGATCCTCTCCCCCATCAATCACATCTGTTCACCGAAGAGTCACAAATTTTCCTCCGTTGGATTTGCCATCGATGGACGGCTGAGATGTTCTCTTGAAGCCCCCTTTTTCGGCTATAAAAGGTGGAGGGTCCCCTCCTCATTCCCCCATTCTCTTCCCTCTGCTCTCCGATTCTCGTTCCTACTCCGCTCTCTTCCCGTCCTTCTGTTTCCTTCCTTCGGTTGCTCAGGTAAATGTCTACGTCGTCGTGGTCTTCCGATGAGTTCGAGAATGAAGGTCGGGGGTACGCTGATGATGCGGTTGCGTCGACCTCCTCTCCCTCTTCGTCATCTACCTCGTCCGGTCGCCCCGCTCGGGAGGAGGCTCCTGCCGATGATGTTGAATTCAACGTCGACAACTCCTTAGAGTGGACCGGCGTGGCTCCTCCTCCCGCCATCTCCGGTTACGACTGGGCTCCCCACGAAGCCCGGGGTCACCCTTCCTATTTCATTTCTACCTCTTCCATCATTCGTTTGCTCGAATCGGTGGATCTCATGTCCAATCTCTGTCGAGATGCGGCCGACATATCCTTGGTGGTATGTCGTTCTAACGAGCGGGTGTGCCACGGTCGGGAAGGGTATGCCCTAGACTTCTTTTACGCCTATTTAACCCTTTTTCACGACCTGGGGGTGAGGCTTCCTTTTTCTGACTTTCAGTGCGGCGTGCTCCGCGAACTAAACATTTGTCCCGCCCAACTCCACCCGAACGGCTGGGCATGTATGCAAGCCTTTTCCGTCCTATGTACCGGCTTACTATTAACCCCAACTCCAGCGTCTTTCCTCTTCTTTTTTCGTGCCTTGCCCCACCCCAACAAGAGTTGGATTTCTCTGATCCCTGTGAAGGATAAACAGCTATTCGCCCCCTTCAACTCCTCTTATAAGGATTTCAAATCAAATTTCTTCAAAGTCGCTATACGCGAACCCGGTCGGTCCAAATATTTTTCTGAGGGTCGGCCTAAATTCCCCCTCTACTGGACCGAACATCCTAAACAAGTCATTTCTTGGAAGAAGTCCGATATGACTGACGATGAGTTGGAGGTGATACGCCAAATCGATCAGCTGCCTCGCAAGACCTCCTCTCGCAAACTCATCGAACTCATCGGATCTGATTCTGACACTCTACGTACTAGAGTGTTCGGTAAGTTCTTTTACATTTTGGAATTATCGACCGGTCATTATTAACTTGCTAAGTTTGCGCTTTCCTTGCAGATTTCTTTGGTGGCATGGAGAAACATCAAGCCTTTGCCCGAGCTTTGGCCCGTAAGAACCAACGCAGCGGGCATGTTACTGTTCCCTCCTCCTCAACTACTGCCCCTTCCAGTTCTGCTTCTCCCGCCGCCCTCACCATCCCGAAGACCGATGAGTCCAAGCCGATCGTGATCTCCTCTGGTCCGAAGGCCAAAAGCAGAAAACGCCCTTCTCAGGAAAAGACACCTTCCCCACCCAAAAAGAAGAAACTCTCTAACCGTCTCCTCACCAGTCTCCTTGACCCCAACATGCACGTGTTCGATCGCCTAGAGTTCAACCTTTCTCCCGAAGAGAGGGAACCCTTCAAAAAACTGACCCCCTCAGAAGCCTCTGATATGGCTTATGAATTTCTCTCCCGAGCTGGCATCTGTATGAACTATGCTGCTGGAACCACGAAGCCTCTCTTGGTGTCCGAACTTGAGATCTCCAACAACCAACTGACTAAGGCAAAGGAGGAGGTTTCCTCTCTCACCCATCGTCTTGAGAAGGCCAACAAACTATTGGAGGACGAACGGGTCAAGGCCGCCGCGTCCCTTTTGGAATCTCAACAGGAAGCAAAGCGCCTCCAGGAATCGGTGGATTCCTTGACTCTCAACCTTCAGCAATCCTCCAACCAACTCAAACAGCTAACCTCCGAGAGGGATGCCGCCATTGCCGACCGGGACAAGTCATTGGCTGACTTTGCTGCTTTGGAGGACGAATTTTGTGAAGAGCGCCAACGTGGGTTCGAGCAGGGGATCGCTCAATGCCACTACTTCTTCTAGTCGCCCTTAGAACACGAAGGCTTCGACATTATGAAGATTTTGGTGGACGGGCAACTCGTTGATATTTCCTCCCAGCTTCCTGCCGAACCCGTTGGCACACCCGATCTGGCGGTCCCGACCGACGCTCTCCAGACCTCCCAACTTGCTCCCCCCTCTGACGAAGCCACCAAGGATTAATTGCTAGCTTCTTGTTTTTCTTTTGCTACTTTGTGATTTTGTATTTGCACACCGTTTGTACTGAACTTGTCGCGTACTTTTATCTTTACTTCGCAATTGTTACGTATCTGCAATCTACGATTACCCTATTTTTGCAATCTGTACTGTGCCGACCGACGTATTTATTTATTCCTGAACGCCCTTGTATTCATGTTTGACGGTCAATGCGCCAGAATAAGGGAGCGTTTCCCTAACCTTGTTTTCTCATGACCCCCTTAGTTCTTCCCCGTCACGGGAGGTCACTCTCCCTACCGAACGGGAAGAACACCGGAACATCCCTCCTCCTTCTTTCTTTCACCCCCGAGCAGGAAGTCACTTTCCTGACTTTCCCTAATTCTTCTAAATTAAAGGAAGTCATTTTCCTGACTTCGTTGACACGCCGGAGCGTTCCCCTTCCTTATACCGTCGATCGGGAGGAACGTCGGAACGTTCCTCCTCCTTCCTTTCTTATGCCGTCGATCGGGGGGAACGTCGGAACGTTCCTCCTCCTTCCTTCCTTATGCCGCCGATCGGGAAGTCATTTTCCTGACTTTCCCTAATTCTTCTAAGTTAAAGGAAGTCATTTTCCCGACTTCGTTGACACGCCGGAGCGTTCCCCTTCCTTATACCGCCGATCGGGAGGAACGTCGGAACGTTCCTCCTCCTTCCTTCCTTATGTCGCCGATCGGGAAGTCATTTTCCTGACTTTCCCTAATTCTTCTAAGTTAAAGGAAGTCATTTTCCTGACTTCGTTGACACGCCGGAGCGTTCCCCTTCCTTATACCGCCGATCGGGAGGAACGTCGGAACGTTCCTCCTCCTTCCTTCCTTATACCGCCGAATGGGAGAAATTATAATTTAGCAATAATGAAATGCCTCGTATCATTCAACTCATGGTTTCGTAAGTACATGCTTTATTGCGGTTCAAAAAGAAAGATTTTAGCTGAAGTACAATTTTAAATGAGATATATTCCATGTATTTGGAATTGGCTTCCCGTCCAGGCGCTCCAATCGGTAAGCCCCATTATTCAAACCTTCACTTATTCTGAATGGCCCCTCCCAGCTGGCCGCCAGTTTCCCGTGAACCTTCTCCCTCCGAGCTTCCCCGACCTTCCTCCAGACGAGATCGCCCTCGACCAAAAGTCTTGGTCGCACCTTAGTGTTGTACCTTCGCGCGACCAACCTCTTCAGTGCCTCCGCCCGGACCGCTGCAGTTTCCCTTCTTTCTTGCAACACGTCCAGGTTTCCCCTCAGACCTTCTTCATTCACCCCTGAGTCATTCACCTGTCTTCTCAGTGTTTCCTCGCCCACCTCGACTGGCATCATCGCGTCCGTCCCATAGGTTAAGTTAAACGGGGACTCTCCTGTTGCACCGTGGGGAGAACATCGATACCCCCACAGGACCGATGGTAATTCATCAACCCAAGCACCCTTTGCCTCACCCAACCTTCTCTTTAACTCTTGTATGATTATCTTATTCATTGCCTCCGCCTGGCCGTTCGTTTGGGGGTGCTCAACCGAACTGGTGACATGAGCTATGCCCCACTCCCGATAAAAAGCTTCCAATTTCTTATCTATGAACTGTCGACCGTTATCCGTAATGAGCGTTTTGGGCAACCCGAACCGGCAAATGATTTTCCATACAAATTTCTGAACTTGGGCGGCAGAAATTTTTGACAAAGGTTCAGCCTCTACCCATTTCGTGAAATAGTCCACTGCCACCAGCAAAAACCTCATCTGAGACCGCCCGGTAGGCAGTGGTCCAACAATGTCCATTCCCCATTGGGCGAACGGCCAAGGGGACACTATCCCTTGCAACTCCACCGCTGGCCCATGGAAAACGTTCCCATGTTTTTGGCAGGCTTCACATTTCCGGACGAACGTCATGCAATCTTCCTCCAACGTCGGCCGGAAAAACCCCGCCCTTAACACTCTCGCCCGTAGAGTTCGCCTACCCGTATGTCTCCCGCACATCCCCTCATGTAACTCCCTCATTACATATTCCGCTTCCCTCTCCAGCAAACACTTCAATAGCGGAGTGACGTAACCCCTCCGGTACAGCTCATCACCGATCAAGCAATACCGAGCGATCTTCTTAGCCTCCTCGGTACTTAAAGTCCCCCCGTCATCTTGCTTCCGAATCAATTGTATTATGCCGTCCTTCCAGGTGCTCTGTACTCCCCCGGTGGTAACGGCGCAGCATTCCACCGTCGGCTTGGTTATGACCTGTTTAATCACCGAAGACAACCCTCCTTTTGTGGCTCCGCCGGTGTTAGAGCCCGAGACCGAACTGACCCACTGGTCCTGCTCCGGACCGTCCGACCTGTTCGTCTTAACGATATCCTTTGGGGGATCAACCGGGAGGTCCTGCAAAAAGAACACTCCGACGCCCAAGTCAGATAATAGATCAGTTAGCTAGACCAGTTTAGATTAGATTCAAGATCACTTTACCTGTCCTGCTGTTCCTATTTATAGACTGCATATTCGTAACTGACCATTAATTTCATTGATTTGCTATGCCTTCCGTTACGCCTCCATCAAAGCCCATCAATGCTTCTTCAGCCCCACATCCGCTTGATCCACACCGTTCGGCCCTAGGTCGCCTTCGCTCCCCAAAACCTTGGCAGCCGGCCCGACCGGGTTTCCTCCACTACCCTCGATCCGACCGACTCGACGGACCCTCCTCCACTACATAAATTGTTTTTCAAATAGACTTTTCAATTAAAATTACATGGACCTGATTTTTCATAGTGAATAAAAATATACTTAAGACCGAGGTACATATTGTCGGCTCTAAAAATAAAAATTATGTTTTTGTGCTTTTTTTCTATTTTTTATTCTTATTTTTGAAGAAAATTAAATATTTTAAAAAATCACATTTATTTTACATATTTAATTAAAGTCAGGCATGGTAAGATATTAACTCCTTTCTTATAACTCCCGAATCAAAAAATCTGATTTTAATATCAGATTTTATCTTTTATAGTTTTTCATAATTATGGTGATAATTTTAAAATTCTACTTTAAAATTATTTCTTTGATTTATCGTCTTGTTGTGATTGAGGTTGCGCTAAATAACAAATATTTTTTTAACATAATTAAAATGTGGTATTATGTAGAGACTACAAAACAAATTGAGGAATATTGTGTATGGTATAGGAAACAAAGAATGACTTAATGTGTATTATTAATCAATACTTCACATAATGTATATTTAAAAAAGTGTTTATTTATATTTTGTTTTAACTATTATGTTAATTCTTTAAGGTGACAATAATTTTAGATTTTCCGAATACATTTATTTCAGTTGTTGTGTTTGTCATTGTCTAGTTTACATATCAGAGTACAATGGAAATGAATGAGTGATTTGAAGTGCAGCTTGGGTTGGGTGAAGGACTCATCAATGAAATGAAAAGCGTAGTAATGAGCTTTAAATTAAGGTTGGTGAACATATCTTTCCTTCATCACTTCTCAACAGCCAATGAATGTTCAGTCTTCCTCACAACCATTAAATACAAAATCTTTCGTTAAACATTTTTAAAATAAGGTTAAACCACTCAGATGTTCCTATTTTCGTGTTTTTTTCCCACTTTAGTTCCCGTATTTTATTTTTTACCAATTTAGTCCTAAAGATTGCAAAATTGAAAGAAATTAACTCTTGCCGTTAAATCAAGTTAACGGGGTTAACTTTCATCTTATGTGTGCAGGTGAGTTGGACAGATGTCTTTTACGTGGCGTGAACAAAAACCTTTGACTTGGGGTTTTATTATGTATACCCTTGCACGTGTCAATATTTTAAACAATGAATTTAAAAATTAGGGTTTTTGTGAAAGATTTTAAAATTAGGATTAATTTATAATTGAAATGGGAGCTTGGTTCTGGTGAACGGCCGATGAACACATGCTCGCAATGACGCTGCTTTCTGCTTTTGTTCTACTATCCAGTAGTCTCTCCTTTGTATCTCAGTCACTCTCTCTGCAATGCAACGCACACTTTTTATCTCTTTCTATCTTCTCTTTTTGCAGGAGAGGCCCAAAGGCTCTAATGGGGGATTCTCATGAACATTCTTTGCTATGGATTCTGGATTCCATGAACAAGTCTTTTAGGGCTTTCTTTCTATTCTATTATGTTCTGTTCGTCTTTAATTTCATTTTCATTTTCTTGAATTCCATTTTCTTTTCCCCTTTTTCGAATGAACTGATTTTTGAGGAATGGATGAAATGCAAAAGCCACCCGCCCCTCTCTTCGCCTTTTCCCAATAAGGGTTCAATTCAACCCAAAGACCAAACCTTTAAAGTCGCTTTAGAACTCATCCCATGTTAGCAATGTTTCATTTTTCACCTTAAATTGCGAAGAAGAAAAGTCAGATGCTTCCATGTAGAACAATTTGAAAAGGAAGAAAGGATGATGAAAAAGAGAAAATGCACATTTAGATCAAGGCCAACAGGTCTGAGGGCTAGACCAATTTTCAACCACAAACAGAATGCGCAAGGAAAATTTTGCATAATCCACAACAACCCATTAGTATTATTCTGAACCATTTTAATATCCAAAAAATAAACAGAAATATAGATCTGAGTTCACAACCATAAATCCAATAAAAACTCACAATTCGTGGATATACAGATCTCAATTGTGCAAGTCTGCGTTCACCACCATAAATCTCACCAGCTGTAATATAGATCTGAGTCTCCTTACCAAAACCTAAGGCTCGCAGAACTACGGTTGCCTCCTCTGGTGTCCTCTTCTACTGTTAGGCCTGGCGACCAAAATCGGAGGAATAGTGGAGGCATTCGTGCTGGTGCTCCTGTTACTGCTGGCGTTGCTGGAGAAAGAAGAAAGAGATGCAGGAGGTGGAGCGCTGAACCGAAAATCGAGATCATCGTCATCTTCACCGTCGTCGACGATGGCGTTCTGAGACGCCATGACACGAGCGAGGCGCGCGGCAGCTTTGGCGCCCACGTTTTGTGTGCGCTTGACGATGGACAGACCGGTAGAAGTTGCACCGAGGCGCGACTGAGGATGAGCCGGAGACATCGCCGGTGACGACGAGCCGATGCTGCTGGAACCACCACTCCACTGCTGAAAGAGATTTAATCCAAATTGTATCTTAAAATAACCCTAATTTTAAAATCTGGAAAAAAAAAAACAATTCTTTAATTTTGTGATTAACTTGAGTAATAATAGGCACGTGTATCATTACAGCCACTTGATAGATTATGTGCACGCCAGGTCATAAAGAATAGCCATCTCAGCCTTACAGATCAGGAAGAAGTTAATCCCGTTAACTTGATTTAACGGCAAGGGTTAATTTCTTTCAATTTTGCAATCTTTGGGACTAAATTGGTAAAAAATAAAATACGGGGACTAAAGTGGGAAAAAACGCGAAAATAGGGACCTCTGAAGTGGTTTAACCTTAAAATAATGCAAACTTCCTCAATGTCCTAACTTTTATATTTTGTGTAGTCTAATGAACAGACAGATTATTTTACTATTAGATAATATATTTGAAGAGAAATCGGTGACATATTGGATTATGAAAGTTGTTTAAGTTTTTTTTTTCTTTTTTAAATCTTCATTTAACTTAAACTTTTTTTTTGTACATTTGGACAATTGGAGTAATAATAGTATGTAATGGTGTGACAAAGTGACGATGGAAATAAACGAGGTTAAAAAGTATTATGAATTAAAAGTAATTTGTTTGAATTCAAACTAAATTGTATTAAAAATAAACTGAAAAATGAACATTCAATAGTCAAATTTGGTTGAATTTTCATTGGGGTCAATTCAGTCGAATTCGGTCAAATTTTGATCGAGGTTAACTCGATCAAATTTAAAACAAGGTCGACTCGATTAAATTTGGCCAAATTTTGGTCAGGGCCAAGTTAGCCAAATTCAATCAAATATTGATTGTGGTAGACTCGATCGAATTAGACCAAATTTCGGTACATGCAGACTTAGTTGAATTTAAGTTAGAGCTTGATCGGGGTTGAATTCGATCAAATTTAGTCAGGGCCATCATCCACCTTTTCTTCACCTTCATCATCACCACAAACCTCCATTCTTTTAACATAGACATTATCACATCTCACCTATACAAATAAACAACAACCCATTACCCCTTTCTTCATCTTGAACCCAAAATCAACACACCATTTCAGCACCATCATTTTTTAAGTTCAACATATACACAATAACGTTATTGGAACCCATATGGTCATCATCCAAAATCTCCATTCTCTTTCCCTTTCTCCTCTTTCCATTCACACATAGAGAATACAAAAAATAAAGGAGCGTCACCATTCCACCACCACCCAACATATTGAACGTTGGAATCACAAAGCAATTAAAAACAGGGAGCAAGGTAAGGAGAAATCCCAAATTACAAGATAATGAACACCAAAACCTAAAACGTGAAATCAACCCAAGAAAAGGAAACCCAATTCGCAAACAAAGAAAAGAACCCCAAAACATAAAAATCAACTCTTTTCAAAACCCCAATATGAAATCCCAAAAATTTGCAAGATCTGAAACACAAAAAAAGGAAACCCCAAAACGCTGCAATCTAAAATCCCTTCCTGTGAAACACATTCGAACCACAAATCCAATTTGAACATCAATATCAGCATAATCTTCAACCCCAAAACACCCCAAATCGCGAATTGATATTAACCTAAAGCTAGTTTCATTCTCTGTTATAAGTAATCTACGTCATTAAGTTTTATTTTTAAAATTGACACCTTAATTCACCTCAGAGTGCCACATGAAGATAAACGGGACACTTCATTCAGTTTTGGTCAGGTGGGCAACTCTGCCCTTAGTGTTTTTAACGCCGTAAGCAAAAAGGATCCACTTGAACCGTTTTTAATAAAATATAAGATATTTTTTAATATCTAAAAAAAGTAAGACCACTTCAAACAAACCTCATGAACCGAGAGATTAAAATAGATATTAAATCTTATTTTTATTATTTAAAATACTTTTTTAATATATTAAACATATCACATCATAATCTTTCATATTAAAACTTTCTATTCTTTTATCATTTTTTTTAAAATCTAAAGAATCCTACTTTCACTTCCTTTTTCTCTCTAATCCTTTTAAATTCATTCTCCAAAATACATCGAAACTGAAATGTGTAGTAGAAATTTATTTGTTTCATTCCTATGATTAGTTCAGGTTAAAGAGGAATCTATGAAAACGTTAATAAATGTTAAAACAACAACTGTATAATAAAAAAGCTATTAAGAAAATATGCATATGTCCCAAAAATCATTCTAAGATAGCACTCGTGTTATAGAACTTAACAAGCAGTAATAAGGTGCAAAATTTGAACATAAGACTGATAAAATCATTGTATCTCCAAAAACTAAAAGGAACCTACATTTTACAAGGAATAGAAAGAGATCATAAAGAAAAGGTTGACCATAACATTTCCATGTGTCTCGATATTTCTTGCTTCTTAACTTCTTCAATGTATTGCATAATAGTAAAAGCTGTTACGCATAATTCAAAGTTTTAAACTTGATACTAGATTGTATACAAGCAACGCTAGGCATATTGTTTTTAAGTAATTTTAATACTCACAAAATATTAAATTCATTTATTTATTTTTTTTCTTTTCATGAGTGATTGATAACTTGATATCAAAAGCTTAAACCAGCGCATTTGATAATTGAGGGAAAGCAGCCAAGATAAATCCTTTTTGTACGAATCTTTCTGTGAGATGTGATTCTTCATTGTTTTCTCACCTTTGGGTGGAATTCTTGAAAGGCAAGAACGTGTGTAGAAGAATCTTTGTGAGGTAGCAGCAGTGTAAAGAAAGTTAAAGAAGGATTAAGGTGCAATATGACTGACTCAAGCAATTTTGTTCTAGGATCTTTACCTTATTTCGATGAGAAATTATTTGATAATTTGAGAGTTAAATTGTTGGTGGTGTTTTGCTTCCAAGATTGTCTTAGAGTTGGGTAGCAACTAGTTTTGCAGAACTTAATAGGAATGCAACTGAGGAACTAGTTTTCAAACAGCAACAAAAACTTGATAGTAAGGCATGATTTCTCATTTACTATTGTGTCGATTCAAAGATTTTCAACAAGATTTCCAAGATGTCTACCTCAGGGAAAGAATGGCAGATTTTGATGAAAACATATGGTGGTAGAGAAAAAAAACAAGTTTAAGTTGCATACATTAAGAAGGCAATATGAACTGCTAAGCATCGAGGAGAAAGAACCCATAGTAGATTATTTTAACAGGGTTAACACTTCCTTAACATACATATAAGAGTAAACTTCACCCAATTACCAATTTAAAACATACTTCTTAACATATGATATTCTAAACATGACTCGTGCCAATTTAACCAATACATAAGCATGTAGCAACCAAGTACTTCAAGCATGCAAGGACCATAACACCGTATAGACTATGACCAAATGCATTATTCTGATACCAATGACTGACCACGTGATTTGACCATCCGGACTAGTATGAAATGTCGAGTTCCAGGGGTTTGTGCACTTGTAGTGGCCCTACTACTTTGCAAAGCCATTGTCGAGGGGTTTTACCCGACCACACACAAACGTAAGCCCTTTACCAAATAATAGGCCTCCACGTAGCACCTACTACTAGGACCTCCTGCTATTCTCACCACATGACTCATCACTCTCTAATTGAGCATGGATGGTCATTAGAATGTCAAGATAAACCCTATCCTGAACTCCGGCCATTCATACGGTCAATCACAACAACTACAGGGCACCATATAACCTCCCTTGAGGATCATGGAATTACGTCCATCAACCATACTTTCACTTTAGAACATAACTCAAGACGTGAACAAGTGAATACCATAATGTTATCACATTGAAATCCATATAAAAACCATTCAATATACATTAGCATATCATAACAGTCCAAGAAGAATCACTAAACAACCCAAAACCCCGTAACTCATACTTAGACAAAGAAAATGGCTTTGAAACCATCACCAACAGTTTCGGAAGGGTCCAAAACCCCCCAGAACGACCTAAAAAACGTCCAAAACGGACGTCCGGAACTCCCAGAACGTCAAAAACATAAAAAATACTCAATCTGTCACACATAAGTCGCTCAACACACACCCTGGGGTGCGCTGAGGGAATTTTTCCTGCCAGCAAACCTTCGAGGCGACTCTGCATGATCTGCAACACCCTAAAACTGCATAATTGAACAACTCTACCCTCCCATACCAATTCTAATCATTTTGATGAACTTCTAGCACTCTTAACTTGATCTATTTGATGAATTGAACTTGTCTAAATGTTTATAACAACTATGAATTGATCTTAGAGTGATTTAGACATGAATTTAGTTCTAAAAACCTCAAACTCTATAACTTAAGACCCCAAATTCTATTCTACCATTATTAGGAAGTTTAAGCCAGTTTTATGATCTTAATAAGTCCCAAATGACTTGTCTAGACTACTCAAACAGACCAATTATCCCCAATACCCCAACTTTACAAAATCACTCCCTCACTTCCCTTCAAACAACTTAAAATGCCTCCCTAATTGTCAGACTCCCTACTAAATTACTTATAACAGCAGAACACTTGCTCCCAACCTCACCTCACTACACAATTGGTCACTGGAGAGGGTCCAGACGTCTGACGCATCAAACTCACCTTCGACGCCAAACACATATGACTAGTCACAACGTATTGGACCAGGCCAGGGCTGCTCTATGAACAGGGATGTGCCAGCTCAGGTTTTTAAGTCCCCTCTATCCTACCAACGAACATGCTCTCAACAGGTTACCAATTATTTATCTAAATTATTCAAACTATCCTATTAGACTCTAAACTTCAACTGTCCGGTTTCAACACCTCACTTTCCCTCAAGCTACTTAGAACACCACACATAACCGTCGTTGTAATGTCAAGACCACAACACCGCAGGATTTCAAGCTAAGACATTATCAACATACCAGATTCCACTTTCAAACTTATTCAAACAGAGTGTGATCAGTGTAACACCCCTTCTCGGAGTGTCATAGAAAATTTTTCCAAAATATACGTTTACATTTAAAACCACACATTTATTAATATTATACAATGAGAACGTCAAAGTTTTCAAGAGTAATTATTGGATTACAAACCAAATCTTAAAAGTAGATTAAAAATTACAACCCATAATGTTTCATAATTTAAAATACATTTTTAAAAGTCCCAAAGAGTGATTCCCCAACGCATCCTCGCACTAAACGTCTTCAGTTTTACCTGAAACATCATCTACTCCCATATAACGATACAAGTTATACGATCATCGTAGACACACAAGTATGGTGAGCTAACCAAAGACAGAAAAAATATAAGTTACAGATAAATTTAATTACCTACTTTGAACATTTAATAACATTATCAGTGTGGTAATAGGATCATATTTTTATTTTTTTTACATGTAACTTCGGAAACTACTCGATTCTTATCTCTCACTCACAATAATTGAATTTATCTCGGTTCTCCTACTACACACACATATGATAAATATATAACAAAACCAGTCCCTCATATGGACCGCAGATAAGAGTCATCCTAAGTACATCACTTTTGGACATATCTCCCTGGTTCTACAAGGACTTACGAATAAAAACATTAGTGAGTAATATTCATTCGCCAAGCACAATACTCAGCATAAGTCATAAACCCTTGGCAAGATATTTGTATCCTCTTGAAAGAAGAAAAATAACAAGACTCGAATTCACCTATCGCCTTACATAGACAAAAAGAATTCATCCTTTTTAACTACCGAGATAAATATAAACTTTTACTGTTATTTAAAAAAGATCACAACATATAAGAATTTTCATAAAGTCGAAAACGCCTCCATGACATTGAGAAAACCAAGACAAAATGTTTCAACTTTTTAGAAAAATAAGTTGTTATCATTAATATAAGAATATTAATAAAACTCAACCGTATTAAAATTGAATAATTTAACAAACTTATTTCCTCTAATTATAATTTATTTACGATAAAATAATTTGTATATTTGGAAGATGAATGACTCAAATTAAAATTGTAACCGTTCTATCAAAATAGAAGCAGAATTATTTACTATTATTGCTATGACTAGAACTTTAGAGTATTTATCTACTTCGAATAGTGTTTCTTAATCATTATCATGTATTATTTGATTTTTGGATAGTTCCGGAAGAATGACCTGCTATAGTCTTTATTATTTCAGAATCAATATTTTAACAATATAATATTGGAATATCTTATAACAGCAGAAAACAACAAAGATTTGTTACAAAGTATGGTGCAAGTAAATTTTTTTTTATTATAAACAATTGAAACTGTGAGAAATACTCTGAGAGGCATCTCAATTCTTAATCTTTATGAACAGCACGGTATGGTCAAAGCACAAGTTTCCATATGAATTAAAAATCAAAAAGAAAACTATACTGCAGTCACTAGTGCAAAAATGATGTTTAACGTCATCCTTTAGACGTCCGTTTCGTGAAAATCCGACGTCTACTACTGCACGGTGGCATTATTGTAAATAAATTGGAAAACTAGACGTCAGTTTCGATGTCAGGCAACGTCTATGACATCATAGACGTCGGACCTGCCACAAATTGACGTCCAATTGCTTGAGGTATGTGATAAGACATTCCATTGACGTCAGTGTTTCAGGGGACCGACGTCTACGAGGTTGTAATTAATGCTAAACATCAAATCCCAGGAGCTTAGACGTCGGCTAGAAAGGGCACCGACGTCTACGTCATTGACAGTAAATCAAACGTCAATCGGTTCAGCTTTATACGTCGAATAGACGTCGGATCCCGTGAAAAAGCAACGTCGATTGGGCTACAATTAATGCTGCTCACCTAATACCCCAGGCAATTAGACGTCACGTAGTCAAAAGTCGACGTCTAAGGCCTGTCTGAAAGGCGGGAAGACAAAAATTCTTCAATGTAGACGTCGGTTCTAAGGGTCACCGACGTCTACTTTCCTGTATTTTCACCAAATTCGAGGGTTTTAGACGTCGACTGTGAGGGGCACCGATGTGAACTTCCCTGACAGGAAACCAAAACGTCAATCTTTTCAGCTTCCTAGACGTCGATTTCTGGAGCAACCGACGCCCCATTTCATTTTAAATAGACCGCGGACTCTTCTCAACATTCAGTTTCTGATCGCGTCTTCATCTCTTCTCCTTTTTCTCTGCTTCTCCTCTTCTTTTACTCGCTTGCACACCTCTACTTTTTATCTCCTGCTGCATTGCATTGTCGTTTCTCATAACGTCATTATCTTCGTCCTCTCCTTTTTCTCTCTTGCATCCCAGGTGCATGGTTTTTTTTTTATGCTTCCCGTTTAAACTTTCTTTAGTTTTTTATCGATTATCTTGTCGTTGAACTGATTAAAATTTGCTTTCTTTGTATTGTGTTTCAGTGTAGTTTTGATCCTCTCTTTGGGTAACATAGTGCAACATTCTCCCTTTGTTGGTTTCCTCACAAGAAGAGTGGCGATCTTTTGAGTTTTCTAGTTCTTCCGACCCAAAATGGAACCTGGGTCCTTGTCTACTTCTCGACACCGTAATTTTTTTCTGTTGCGGTTGATTAATGGGAAGTAGCCATGGACCCAGATTCGGTTTTGGGTTGAAAGGACTAGAAGATTCAAAAGACGCAAGCTTTTTTTGTGAGGAAACTAGCGAGAAGAGAATGTTACACAATGCTACCGAAAGCCTGGATCAAAACTGCACTAAAACACAAAATTGTAGTTAGACGTCGGTTAAAGCCATGTCCGACGTCTATAACAACATAGACGTCGGTTAGTGTCATTTTAAACCTCTTTATATATTCATGTTGACGTCGGTTTAATCATAGGTGGACGTCTATGCAGAGTAATTAGACGTCGGTATGAGTTTAAGCAGACGTCTATAGAGACGTCAGTGGATATAGTTAACCGACATTTATATGGACATTGGTTCTGAGGAATTCTGACGTCCCATAGACGTCACCCGTTTAGACGTCGGATGTTAAAGTGACGTTAAAAGCCCAAACTAACCGACGTTAAACAACGTTTTTGCACTAGTGAGTTCATGAACTTTCATCCAGTTTATATTTAAAGGCATAAAGGCATTATAAAATCAAAGTAAAATATGAAGACAATTTGTTAAAGTTTAAGAAATATGGCCGTCTGACGCATGAACATGGTCTTAAGAGTAACTAATATAAAAAAATAGATTTTTAATTTTATCATCTATTATAAGAAACCGTGAGGTACCTAACTCTCCATTTTCTCAATTTATATCAATAATACGTTTACGTTTATGAAGCTTTCTCTCAACATCTAGTTCACATATTTCCTAGGCCGTAATATGCATCTCAACAGATTCAGGAGATAAGACAGCAACAACACTAAAAGATCGGAGCACACATTTCAGATTTATATTACAAGGTATTTATACCATCCAGAGAAAGAAAAGGTTAACTCCCCTACCTCAAATATGGTAAGATTTGTTAATTCTTATTGCTCTAAGGTCCACTCTTACTGTTCTTGAAGGATCTATACCTCTCCTAGACGTTCACAAAGATTATCCTCACTTCTTCTTCTCTAACTTTCTGATTGTTTATGTTGATTTCATTAAGCTATAAGGCTGTCAATTTATACTTGTTTTTAGCAACCTAATGGTTTGGACGGTTCTAATCAAAGAGGAACTAAGCTCTATAATTTTCATTCCTTGTTTTCGCAATTACTTTCAAATTTTGTGCATGTTTTGTTGTATAATTTCAGCGGATAAGTTTTGTTGTATGAAGCCAAATTATCACATACGTTAGGGTGGAAAAGAAAGATAATGTGTTGGAAAAAAGAGAAAAGTATGTTTCATAGATGATAAGAATGGAAAAACTACGGTATTCTCAACCACAAAATATGAATTATTGGCATGACAAGAATATCTTTCCTAATCCAATGATATCAATCCAATAATAATTATAATAGAGATTTTTAATTTTAATTCCCAAGTTTAATATGTACTTTCTTGGTTAAATTTAAAATAAGTAACCCATTCAAACCAATAATCTAACTCATTTATATTTGAATAAAAGAAGTTCTTAAGTCTCGGCCGTGCTTTGTAAGCTCCTATTCTATATAACAAGGATAAGAACAGTAGTACTAAAAATTCAGAAATAAAGCACAACGGCGTATCCAATTTCTTTTAAAATTTAATTTAAAAGATAGAATAAAACTTTAGAAAGGGTAATGGTGTCCACGGTACTAAACATATTCTGAAATCTTTGTGGCAATAATACATATAATATAATATAGAATAGTTAAAAGAATAAATTTAATTGAGACTGAGAATTATTGCATGAACTTAAATTAATATTTTATAATGAAAAGTCACTCACAAAGCAGTATAGTTTCAGGTATTCCAAAGTAAAGGTCTATCTCTCGTTTAACTTCTTTATTCTTTCTTGGAACGGTTCTAATATAATATGGTTGAACGAATTATTATACAACAACTAGATACTCTCTCCAAGGTCGTGAAATTCAATTTTGTATTTAAGTTCCTCTTCATCCATATATATATATATATATATATATATATATATATTGAGAATAATTTTCTTGAAAGAAAAAAATAATTTATTATGTTTATTTTGAGTCTTACAATCAACATACCACCAAATCACAATTCATACATTTCAGTTCATAAAAACCAGATACACCAAACAAGTAATTACAATTCAAATATTTCATCAGCTCCAATCTCAAAAAAAAAAAAAGAAATATACATACATATATATATATATATATATATATATATATATTATAAAATAAAATCACACAAAATAATTAGCTCTCTTTATCTGTGAGTTGCAAAGAATAGTTTACCCAAGACACTCTAATAACGACCCACACGGCAGTACGCTTATAGACCCTACAAATCACCATATAGGTGATAGAATATAGCTCTTAGAGCTAGAAGATACCAAAAATGAAAAGAAAAACACGCAAGGCACATGCAGCCAATAAAATTGAAAATCCTAGGTCCCAGACAGTGAAAGAGAAAGGGAAAAAGGCTTACCGGATACAAACAGGACAATTGTTCGGTTCAAAGGATAGCTCTTGGTGCATGGAACGTTGGAGTACCTTCATATTACAACTTAAACAATTCAGTGAGTGGTTTTCTTAGAGAGAAGACAAAGCAAATTTCTTAGGAAGAAGAAACTCTGTCTAGAGAGAGAAAGGAAAGAGAAAAAAAAATAAGAAATCTGATTCTGATTTTTTTTTGGAAGACCCCTTCCTAAAGACATGGTCCTTTGCTGGTGGGCTGGCTGCCTCACATAAGACCCAACAGCCTTATTATTATAATTTTTATTTTAGACTCTTAAATGATTTCTATTATCTTCTTCTCTTCCTTTTATGTTTTACTTTTCTTTTTTCAATGAACTTTTTTTTAAAANATTTTACACAAGCTGTAGTTTTAATTTTTAAGTTATAACAAATTAGTTAATTTTTAATAGATATTTTAACTTATCAATTATTTAAAATTAGTAAGTATGAGTCTTTCTATTTTATATATTGTCTAATTTTTTTCTTTTCTATTCAATCGAAAACTTAAATTTACACTTAAATATCTAACAATTTAAGACATTTTGATAACACGTAACTTTATTGTTCTTCAACACGAGGGCCTCTAATTTTGACTTACCGGGTATCAGTGATCCAACAACTTTAACTTCAACAAAGTCATCAATATCTCTAATGATATTTTTGTGTTCAGCCGTTTGATTATTGTGTTTAACTGAGGATTTGAAAATTATATGAAATGGGTTATCTTTGTTTGAGAGAGTAGTCACATAATGCAACGTATGACCTATACATAATACAAACATTGAACTTTCAATAAATCTCTCAAACTGTAGTAAAAAAAACTGAAATATAAACTTCTGCATATTATCTATTTTTTGAAAATTAAACGAGTTGAAAATTGAAACACAATTTAATAAAATGATGGAAACAAAATCATGGCCACTTAATCATTGATGGAAAACAGCTGTAAGTTTGTGTTGACGGGAAGACTTTAAATATTTTGGTTGACTATTATGGTCTTCGAACAAAATGACCTTCTGGACTGCATTATTCATTGGATTGTCATTCACTTTCTATTTACTCACTCATTCAGATCACTCGCTTCAATTCCACCAATCCACTTTCTAACATGGCTGCCGAAAAAATTGCTGGTGCTCTAGTGTCCACCTTTGTTGAGAGGACTATTGACAATTTGGCTTCTCGTTTTGTAGACATATTTCGTGGAAATAAAAGCAACAAGAAGCAGCTAAGCAACCTGAAGGTCAAGCTCCTTGCCGTTGATGCTGTGGCTGATGATGCAGAACAGAAACAGTTCACAGATCCACATGTGAGAGATTGGCTTCTCGCGGCCAAAGATGTCATGCTTGATACAGAGGATCTCTTGGAGGAAATAGATTATGCACTCTCCAAAAGCCAAGTGGAAGCTGAATCTCATAGTTCTACTAAAAAGGTGCGGAATTCCCTCAAATCTTCTTTCGTCAGTTTCTTTAAAAATGAAATTGAATCAACGATGGAAGAACTCATTAAGAACCTAGAATATCTAGCAACACAAAGCCATGTTCTAGGTTTGAAAAAGGCTGATGATGTTGGAGTCAGATCAGGATCCGGCAGTAAATTACGATCAACATATTTGCCAAACGAAAGTGTTATCTATGGCAGAGATGATGACAAAGAATTTGTCTTTAACTGGCTCACATCTGACATTCCCAACAACCTATCTATACTTTCTATAGTGGGAATGGGAGGGTTGGGTAAGACCACTCTTGCCCAACATGTATTCAATGATCCAAGGGTGAATGAGGCTAAATTTGATGTCAAAGCCTGGGTTTGTCTTTCATATGAATTTGATGTTTTCAAAGTATCAAGAAAAATTCTTGAGGATGTTACTAGATCACCTGATCATAGTTCAGATACAGATATGGTTCACAGAAGATTGAGAGAAAAATTGACGGGCAAAAAATTTCTTGTTGTTTTGGATAATGTATGGAACGTAACCCTATCTAATTGGGAAGAGGTGCAAAAGCCCCTTCTTTTCGGAGCCCAAGGAAGTAGGATTATTGTGACTACCCGTAGTCTGCAAGTTGCTTCTGACATGCTGTCAGAAATACGCTTTCTAATGCTATTGCCGGAAGATGATAGCTGGGAGTTGTTTGCCAAATATGCATTTCGTGATGGTATTCAACTAAATCCAGAGTGCAGAGAGATTGGCAAGAAGATTGTTAAAAAATGTACAGGATTACCTCTTGCTTTGAAAACAATAGGAAGTTTATTATACAACAAATCATCTGTTCCAGAATGGGAAACTGTGCTTCTAAACAAGATATGGGAGCTTCCAAATTGTGATATTGTTCCTGCTTTAGCATTGAGCTATATCCACCTGCCTTCCCATTTGAAGACCTGCTTTGCT
The DNA here is from genome assembly GCF_000741045.1 of Vigna radiata var. radiata. NCBI lineage: Eukaryota > Viridiplantae > Streptophyta > Magnoliopsida > Fabales > Fabaceae > Vigna > Vigna radiata. The sequence continues at coordinate 494,347 of NW_014542858.1, forward strand.
TATTTTGCCTTGTTCCGCAACAATTATGAGTTTAAGAAGGAAGAGTTGACTCAGTTGTGGATGACTGAAAACTTCCAACACCATAGTAAGACTCCGGATGAAACTTGCCAACAATACTTCAATGATCTACTATCAAGGTCCTTTTTTCAACGATTAGGTGATGCGGAAGAACTGTTTGTCATGCATGATCTTCTAAATGATTTGGCAAAATATGTTGCCGGAGACCTATATTTCAGGTGCGAAGATAGTCAAACAAATAATATACAAAAAGTAACTCGACATATTTTATTTGAACTTCCTAACTTTGGACGCTTTCGTGAATTTGGAACTTTATGCAAAACGGAAAGCTTGCGTACATTTCTACCAACACCAGATAGGAAACTGGATTACTTTCATTGGTTTTGCACTATGTCGATACATGAATTATTCTCCGAGTTTAAGTTCTTACGTATTTTGTCGCTCTCTCATTGTTCTAACCTTTTAGAGTTGCCTGATTCTGTGGACAATCTTAAACTTCTTCGTTCCTTAGACCTCTCTCATACTGCAATAAGAAAACTACCTGAAAAAATATGTTCACTATTCCACTTGCAAATCCTGGAGTTAAACTATTGTACATATTTGGAAGAGTTGCCCATAAATTTGCATTTACTTACTAATTTGTGTCGCCTTGAATTTAGGTTCACTAAAATTAGAAAAGTGCCACCAGGTTTAGAAAAATTAAAGAATCTTATAGTTATGATGAATGTCTTTTATATTGACCATAACATGGAGTCGGGTATTCAACTGCTAGGAAAGCTCAATAACCTTTCTGAATACTTAGAAATTTGGGGACTGGAGTGCATTAAGAATCCTGAGGATGCATTAGAAGTCAATTTGAAGAATAAAACACACCTTGTGAGGCTGACATTGGCATTGGAGAGGACTGGGAACTCTATTGATTCAAAAAATGCAGAAGTAATTGAGAATTTGCAACCTTCCAAAAACCTAAAGGAGTTGTCAATCTTAAACTATGGTGGAAGTAAATTTCCAAAATGGTTACTTCAAGATTCGTTACCAAACCTGGTATCCTTAGTGTTGCGCAATTGTGAATCTTGCCAACATTTACCTCCGCTTGGTCTTTTGCCATTTCTGAAGAAGCTGTATATTTCAGGGTTTGATGTGATAGTGAGCATTGATGCTGATTTTCATGGAAACAACTCTTCTTCATTTCAATCCCTTAAAAAGTTGGAGTTCTCCGATATGAAGCAATGGGAAAAATGGGTATGCCAAGCTGTGACAGGTGCTTTTCCAAATCTTCAAATTCTTTCTATAAAGAAATGTCCGAAACTGAAAGGACATCTTCCAGAACTACTTGTTCCTTTGAAAACACTAAAAATTACACGTTGCCAACAACTTGAAGCTTTCCCTCCCAGGACTCTAGAATTAGACCTTCGTCACTGTGGAAAGTTGCAATTGGATTGGGCTACAATGGAATGGCCTAGAATGGACGGGCACCACATGACAGCATTGTTCTCTGAAAGTGATGGGTCCCACACTCTTGATGATTTAGAAATTGTAGAGGTAATCAGTGATGACTCTATCCCTCTAATGACCTTTCCACTAGACTCCTTCCCAACAGTTAAGAGACTTGTTCTCTCTTGGTTACGTAATCTAGAGATGATTTCCCAGGATCAAGCTCATCATGATCATCTATTGGATCTGACAATCACAAGATGTCCTAAATTTGAATCGTTACCTGGAAACATGCATATGATGTCTCTTACATCGCTATGGATAGAAGACTGTCCAAGATTTAAGTCTATCCCTTACGGAGGTTTGCCATCAAATTTGGAGAATCTGACAATCAAAGGTTGCCCTAAGTTTGAATCATTACCTGACTCTGTTGACAATCTCAAGCTTCTTCGTTCCTTGGACCTCTCTGATACTGCAATAAGAAAACTACCTGAAAAAATATGTTCATTATCGCGCTTGCAAATACTGGAGTTGAACTATTGTACATATTTGGAGGAGTTACCCATAAATTTGTATTTACTCACTAATTTGTGTCGTCTTGAATTTAGGTTCACTAAAGTGAGAAAAGTGCCACCAGGTTTGGAAAAATTAAAAAATCTTATAGTAATAATGAGTAACTTTGATCTTGACCTGGAGTCGGATATTCAACGGTTAGGAAAGCTCAACAATCTTTATGAAGACTTATCAATTGGGGAACTGCAGAGTCCTTCGGATGCATTTGAAGCTGATTTGAAGAATAAAACACACATTGAGAGTGTGACATTGGGATGGGAGAGGACCGAAAACTCTATTGATTCAAAAACAGCAGAGGACGTACTTGAGAATCTGCAACCTTCAAAAACCTTAAAGGAGTTGTCAATCTTTAACCATGGTGAGAATAAATTTCCAAACTGGTTACTACAAACTTCAATTTGGAATATAGTGTCATTAGAGTTGGACAAATGTAAATCTTGCCAAAGTTTACCTCCGCTTGGTCTTTTGCCATTCCTCAAGAAGCTGGTGATTTCAGGGTTTGATCAGATAGTGAGTATTGATGCTGATTTTCATGGGAAGAACTCTTCTTCATTTAAATCTCTTGAAACATTGTATTTCTCCGATATGAGACAATGGGAAAAATGGGAATGTAAAGTTGTGACAGGTGCTTATCCACGTCTACAACATCTTTCTATAAGCTTTTGTCCCAAACTAAAAGGACAATTGCCAGAGCAACTTGTTCCTTTGGAAACACTACACATTACATACTGCGAACAACTTGAGGCTTTCGCTCCAAGGGCTCTGGATTTAGAACTATGTGACTGTGGAAAGCTACAATTGGATTCGGCCATGAAAAGGCTCGTAATGGGTGGGCACAACACGGAAGCATCATTGCTGGAAATGGTTGGATCTAACACTCTTGAGCACTTGGACATTTCTTCATCCCTGGAGTCCATGAGTGATGACTGTGTCTCTGTAAGGACCTTTTCTCTAGATTTCTTTCCAATACTCAGGACCCTTAATCTTAGAGGGTTTGGTAATCTACAGAAGGTTTTACAGGATCACGCTCATAATCATCTCCAGGATCTCACAATCAAAAAATGTCCTAAATTTGAATCATTATCTGGAATCATGCATATGTTGTCTCTCAAATCTCTATGGATAGAAGATTGTCCGAGACTTGTGTCGTTTCCTGAAGGAGGTTTGCCATCAAATCTAAATGACATGAGACTGAACAATTGTTCTAGACTTGTTTGCTCACTGAAAGGAGCTTTCGGAGACCGTTCTTCTTTGGAAAGCTTGTGGATTGAAGGAATGGATGCAGAATGTTTTCCTGGTGAAGGCTTGCTTCCACTCTCCCTTACTTCTTTAACAATATGTGATTGTCCAAATCTAGAAAAGCTGGATTATAAAGGTCTTTATCAACTCTCATCTCTCAGAAGACTGACTCTTGTTAGCTGCCCTAACCTCCAATGCTTACCAGAGGAAGGTCTTCCAAGATCAATTTCATATCTTTGTATAGGCGATTGTCCTTTGCTTGAACAGCGTTGCCAGACAGAAGGAGGGGAAGATTGGGAAAAGATTGCTCACATTCAAAATCTGAATATATTGTAATGTTGTTTGTTTCGAATAGTGATGCATTTGGTCGGCTACAATTTTAATATATTGTCCGTTCAATGCGGTGGCTTAGTTGTGGTTTGTCGGCGTCGTCTTGTCGTTGTGTGATCGTTGTTGCTTTGGTCTCACGTGTTAGTTGTTTTCCGAGTTGTTAACGGTTTCTTTTGTGGTGGAGGGGTGGATTGATCTTCCCCTTTGTCGCAGGTGTAGGGATCTTTGACGCTCTCGGCAGTTTGATAAAATACAATACTACACCTATTTTGGATTTTATTAAAGTAAAATGCAAATTCTAAAAATAGAAAATGTAATATAAATTTTAGAATATTGTAGAAAAATTTAAGATATGAAAGAGAACAAAATTAACAAGATAAAAATTTAGAACATTTAACATAAGTTGTAATTAACATTTTTTAGAATAATTTATGAATCTATAAATATTTATGTATTTTATTATTTGATATAAGATAACATTTATCATAATTAAGACAATTACAAAATGCACTCTTTCCAACTACTATTTTCACATTTTACTATCTTTATATTTTCTCTACTTCATCAACTATTCCTTTCACAACCTTAAAATACTAATTATGGTACTAGAGTTACGTTCAATCATCTACTGGGCGTAGATAAAAATTTTCAATTAGGTCAAAGAAACTATAACTTCATTCTATGCAATTTCAAAAATATTTTCTCAACCCATGACTATTACTAATCAAACATCATCAACTCTAATGCCAATTTTCACAAGAGAAAATTATGATTTTTGGAGTATCAAAATGAAGACATTTTTTCGTTCTCAAGATTTATAGGACATCATAGAAGAAGGATCCACTATTCTAGAAGATGCCTCCACTTACTACAGCTCAGAAGAAGAAGTTGAAGGAAAATAAGCATAAGGATTGAAAGGCTTTATTTTCTCTTCAACAAACAGTTGACGACACAATTTTTTCAAGAATAATAGGTGCCACAAGTGCAAAGCAAACTTGAAACATAATACAATAGGAGTTTCAAGGAAGTGATGAGGTACCCAATGTTAAACTTTATTCTTTAAGACGAGAGTTTAAATTATTAAGAATGAAATAATCTAAGACCATTAAAGATTACTATTCTAGAATAAAAGAAACTCAGATGAGAGCCTATGGGGAAAATATTTTTGACAAAAAAATCATAAAATTTTAATTTATATTCCCCAAAAATATGATGCAATCTCAACTACGATTGAACAAACAAAAAAATTGGTTATATTGTTAGTAACATAACTAATAGGCTCTCTTAAAACTTATAAACAAAGATTGAAAAGACGTGAAGAAGACTTAGTCAAAAATATATTTCAATCAAAACTAAAATTACGATCCCACAATAAGGAATATGAAGGAAATACAAGTAGAAGAGAAATTTCTATAAATAAAGAAAATTCTTGAAGTTTCTTTTTGACTCGTTAAGGAAAATATCCTCCATGTGGCATCTATAAAAAGACAAGTCACTTGGGAAAAGATTGTTTTCGTCATGGAAAACCTCAATGTCAATATTGTAAGCAATTTGGTCACATAGAGAAGTATTGTCATAATAAAAATAAGTATAAAACAAACTTTACGAAAGAACATAACAAGGAGAAACTCTTATTTTATGCTAATCAAGAATCTCCTAGTGGAGAAGGAAGTTGGTACGTGGATAGTGAATGCAGCAATCACATGGTGAAAGATTAAAGCATCTTCAAAGACATTGATAAATTTGTCAATGTCAAAGTTTGGGTGTGGGTACACCTTAGGAAGGAAATGTTTTCCTTCCAAAAGGAAATCTAAGCTCCTACCTAGAGGAGATGGACCTTTTCAAGTTCTTAAGAAAATTAATGATAATGCTTACATTGTTGATCTACCTAATGATTATGGAGTAAGTTCTAGTTTCAAAATTAATGATTTGTCTCCATTTGATGTAGGTACTAATTTAGGGACAAATTCGCTTCAACGAGGGAATGATAGAGGATTGTCCCTTGATCGTATAGAAGATGAACTTGAGGAAGAACCTTTGCAATTCAAAGAACCTATGACAATGTCAAGGAGCAAACAATTAGAAGAATAAATCTCCTTTAGACTCATGATGCTCCATGACGATTGAAATTCAAGGGACATCAAGATCATGGCTTGGAGCATAATTATATAATAATTTATGCAATTAAAAATATTTGCAATTTTGTTTTAATTAATAAATAATTTGTTTTTGTTTATTTATTTTTCTCAATTTTTGAATTATTTTTGGGTTCAATGTCTTTGGGCTTTCTTTTGTGGTTTCTTAGGTGTCTTAAACATTTGTGCCTATATATAGGAGTATAAAATACATACGTAGATAGTTTTGAGTCATAATATATGCATTTGTATTTTTTAGAGAGGATTATCTGGTTATTGGATTAAAACTCTGATTCTTATCAAAGATTAACATCTTTGTGGTAAATCTTCACTTGACTTATCAATCTGCTAGATTGTCGTGTCTCGATCTCTATCTTGTTCTACATTCTTCTTTAATCTATTTTTGTTGTATTCCTTAAAAATTCAAATTCAGAAAAGATTGTACTCTTTCCTAAACATGATTGTATCATTTATTAGTTTAGTTTTAATAATTTTTGTTTTGATAACTCTAGTTTTAGTCTTAGTTTTTATTAGTTCATACTTTTAATCTTAAAACTATGTTGGAAACATTCAATACAAAAATTTATGCTAGATGTTTTTTGTTTTCTAGGTTAGGAAAATTGTAAAACAAATAAATTATTTAAAAGAATGCTACAATTACGTTTATTAATACACTAAAAGACATCATTTGACGTCGGTTTATATCATAAAGATGGTTCTCAATGGTGACTTATTTCCGATCAGTGCCAAAGCTTCGCAAAAGTTTGCGCTCAATGCTTTTAGACGTCAATTTCTCTTCTATTCGTTGTGAATGGATTTTGGTTTCACCCAGGATCGATGTTCTTTAACGTCGGCTGTCCATTCTGAAGTCAAACAAGAATGTTGGAGTTTAGACTAACATCAAATATAAAAAATAACATGTCAAAACTCGTTTTTATATTAGTGATTGAATTTTCAAAGTATGCTTTTGCATAGTACCTATTTTAAAAATAAATAAACAAATAAATAAATGACACTTTCACACACATAAATTTTTTATATTTATTTTACATTATTATTTTTTTAAATACAAATATGACTATTTTATCTTGTTAGGTGTGTTAAAATGAATGTAAACTGTTTTCGTCCTACCATACTCTATTAAATATGATGGAAAAAAATATTCATTGATGGAAAACAGCTGTGTAAATTTGGGTTGACGGGAAGACTTTAAATTTATAGGTTGACTATTATGATCTTCGAACAAAATGACCTTCTGCACTGCATTATTCAATGGATTGTGATTCACTCTCAATTTACTCATTTCCGTTCATCTGCATATTCCCTTTTTCTGTATCCATCTTCCATTAAATAGTTTTTCATCTAGATTATCTCAGCACTAACTCATTCCCATTCATCCACCCCATTTTCTACCATGGCTGTTCAATTGATTATCGATGCTGCTCTGTCCAAATTCTTTGAGAAGACTTTTGACAATTTATTTTCTCGTTTTGGAGACATATTTCGTGGAGACAAAAGTAAAAAGAAACAGATAAGCAACTTGAAGGGGAAGCTCCTGGCCATTGATGTTGTGGCTGATGATGCAGAGCAGAAACAGTTCACAAATCCACGTGTGAGAGATTGGCTTCTCGCAGCCAAAGATGCCGTGTATGATGCAGAGGATCTCCTGGAGGAAATAGATCATGATGCTAAAGAGGTTTGGAATCCCCTCACTTCTTTTATCAGTTTCTTTGAAAATAAATTTAAGACAAGGATGGAACAACTCATTGAAGACCTAGAAGATCTTGCTTCACAAAGCCGTGTTCTAGGTTTGAAAAAGGCTGATGATGTTGGGGTCTCAGGATGGGTCAGTAAATTACGATCAACATATTTGCCAAATGAAAGTGTTATATATGGCAGAGATGATGACAAAAAATTTGTGTTTGAGTGGCTCACATCTAACACTCACAACAACCTGTCTATACTTTCTATTGTGGGAATGCCTGGGGTGGGTAAAACCACTCTTGCCCAACATTTATTTAATGACCCAAGGATGGATAAGAATAAATTTGATGTCAAAGTTTGGGTCTGTGTTTCAGATGAATTTGATGTTTTCAAGGTATCAAGAGCAATTCTTGAGGATGTTACGGGATCACGTGATGATAGCAGAGATACAGAAATGGTTCACAAAAGATTGAAAGAAAAATTTACGAAGAAAAAATTTCTTCTTGTTTTGGATGACGTTTGGAATGAAAATCAATCTAAATGGGAAGAGGTGCAAAAGCCTCTTGTTTTCGGAGCCCAAGGGAGTAAGATTCTTGTCACTACACGTAATAAGGAAGTTGCTACTATCATGCAGTCAGAGGAACACTACCTAGAACAACTAGAGTACAAGCATAGCTGGAGATTGTTTGCTAAACATGCATTCCGAAATGATGATACTGAACCAAATCCAGAGTACAAGGACATTGACGTCAAGATTGTTAAAAAATGTAAAGGATTACCTCTTGCCTTGAAAACCATGGGTAGTCTATTATACAACAAATCATCTGTTTCAGAATGGGAAACTGTGTTTCAAAGCGAAATATGGAAATTTTCACAAGAGCGTTGTGATATTGTTCCCGCATTAGCATTGAGCTATATCCACCTTCCATCTCATTTGAAGGTCTGCTTTGCTTACTGTGCACTATTCCCTAAGGATTATGAGTTTAGAAAAGAGGATTTGATTCACTTGTGGATAACTGAAAATTTCTTACACAGTCATCAACATAGTAAGACTCCCGAAGAAGCTTGTCAACAATACTTCAATGATTTAAAATCAAGGTCCCTCTTTCAACAATCAGGTGAAAAGAAAGAAGTATTTGTCATGCATGACCTTCTAAATGATTTGGCAAAATATGTTGCTGGAGGCATATATTTCAGATGCAAAATTGATCAAACAAAAAAAATACAAGAAGTAACTCGTCATTTTTCATTTGAACTTGATTGCAACAGAGACTTTGAAGGGCTTGGAACTTTATATAAAACACAAAGGTTACGTACATTTATGCCAACAGGTAAGAGCATGGATCAACTTCCCTATCATTGGCATTGCAAAATGTCGATACCTGAATTGTTCACCATGTTTAACTTCTTGCGTGTCTTATCCCTCTCTCATTGTTCTGACCTTAAAGAGGTACCTGACTGTGTCGGCAATCTTAAATATCTTTGTTCGTTAGATCTCTCTCGTACTGCCATAAAAAAATTATGTGAAAGCATATGTTCACTCTCGTACTTACAAATACTAAAGTTGAACTATTGTAGATATTTAGAAGAGTTACCCTCAAATTTGAATTCGCTTACCACTTTGTGTCGCCTTGAATTTATAGAGACTAAAGTGATAAAGGTGCCAAATTTGAAAGAGTTGAAGAATCTTAAAGTAATGATGAGTTCCTTTAAAGTTGGCTGTAGTAGCGAGTTGGGTATTCAACGGTTAGGAGAGCTCAACAACCTTCATGAAAGCCTATCAATTGACGAGTTGGAGAAAATTGAGAAACCCCGGGATGCATCAGATGCAAATTTGAAGAATAATACACACCTTATGAAGCTAGAGTTGAAATGGAATTCAAAGAGGGAAGAGAACTCTATTGATTCAAAAAAAGAAGAGGATGTAATTGACAAGTTGCAACCTTCCAAAAACTTAAAGGAGTTATCAATCTTTAGCTATGGAGGCACACAATTTCCAGATTGGTTACTAGAAGATTCATTGTGGGAGATGGTGTCCTTAGCGTTGAAGGAATGTAAATCTTGCCAAAGTTTACCTCCACTTGGACTTTGGAAATATCTAAAGGATTTGAAGATTGCAGGACTTGACGGGATAGTGAGTATTGATGCTGATTTTTATGGGAACAACTCTTCTTCTTTTAATTCCCTTGAAAATTTAGAGATCTCTGATATGAAACAATTGGAAAAATGGGAATGTAAAGCTGTGAGAGGTGCTTTCCCAAGTCTAAAACGTCTTTCAATAAGTAATTGTCCCAAGCTGGAAGGAGATCTGCCAGAGCAACTTGTTCCTTTAAATGATCTAAAGATTTCTCAATGTGATCAAGCTTTAACTGTTACTGCTCTAAAAGTGCGATGGCCTACAATGAAACGTCTAAAAATAGACGGGGACAACTTGGAAGCATCAATGGTGAAAATTGTTTGGCACTTCACTTCTCTTGAAGTCTTAGACATTAATTCACACTCGAAGGCAAACAGTGATGAATCTGTCTCTCCGTGGACCTTTCCTCTACATTTCTTCCCAACATTAAGTACGCTTAATCTCAGAGGATTTCTTAATCTGCAGATGATCTCACAGGTTGACCGTCATAATCATCTCAAGCATCTGACAATCGAAAAGTGCCCAAAATTTGAATCATTGCCTGAAAGCATGCATACAATGCTTCCATCTCTCATGAGGCTAAGCATATATGATTGTCAAAAACTTGAGTCGTTCCCTCACGGAGGTTTGCCACCAAATCTAAATTTCGTGAAACTCCAGAATTGCTGCTCCACACTTATTGGCTCGTTGAAAGGAGCTTTGGGAGCCAATACCCTGAAAAGCTTGTGGATTGGACTCGTGGATGCAGAATGTTTTCCTGTTGAAGGTTTGCTTCCCCTCTCTCTTACTTCTCTACACATCTATCGTTTTGAAAATCTAAAAAATTTGGACTACGAGGGTCTTCGTCAACTCTCCTCTCTAGAAAAGCTGAGTCTTCGTGATTGCCCCAATCTCGAACGCTTACCGGAGAAGGGTCTTCCCGAATCAATTTTACAATTTTCAATTTCGGGTAAATGCTCTTTACTCAAACATCGTTGTCAGGAAGGAGGGGAAGACTGGGAAAAGATTGCACACATCCAAAACCTCGATGTGGGAATGACGAGTGGCTGTCAACACTGAGTTATCTACTATTCGATCAAACATTCCTCTCTTGAAATTCGTTTCCCAAAGTCCTACTATAAATTACGATGACATTGCTGGCTAGTTTTTGATATATTGTTTGGTAATTCCAAGAATTTACTTCTAAATACTCAATTGTTCTTCAATTTGGAAATGCTTAATATCAGTTAGAACATGTGATTTTAGCTATTTTGAATTGTTTCATATTGTGGACGTCACATTCTTGGTTCCTATTATTAATAGAGGTTATCCGAGGAATCTAGGAAAATATTAATAAAAAAATATATCATAAATGTTTCTTTAAAAAAAGTTATAATATATAATAGTCATTTGTGTGTCCTAAAATACGAATAACTAATATCTTTTGTTCTCTTTCTGTGTATTTGGTAACTCGGATTAATTTTCAATTCTATAATTAAACTCCGTTGCCCACCTGTTTAACTAAGACATCATAATTTGAACTTTGATTGAAAGACATTTTTAACAGAGTTTTCATTATATCTTTTCAATCTTTTCTAGCATGCTTTAAGAGAATTCACATGCAAGAGGTAGATATAACCCTGATTTATTCAATTGTAATATTGATTACATTTATGGTGGCGAGCAGAAATCTGTTTGGAGGAATGCAATATTGGTTTCTTTTTTGAATTTAGGAGTGAGATGTTCGAGAAATAATTTAAGTTGAATAACCGAGGATATTGAAAATTATATAAAATGTTAACTTTGTTTGAGAAAGTAGTTACACTAATGCGATCAGTATGAGCTATGCATAATACAAACATTGAACTTTCAATGAATACATAATGTTTGGGAATATAGGTTATTACTATATTCCCAGGTTTGAATTTTAGTCCAAGCTCTAAGGAGTATACTCATGGAGTTGTCATACATTTCGATCACGTAATCTAAGTTCCTTTCATTGTAACACTGGTACTGGTGGATGATGGTATTTCTTTTGCAGTTGAGGAATTTGAGATATTTATAAACAACAAAGAGTATAAAAATGTAAGAAACCTTTTATTGTTTCTTGCACAATTGAATTTTGGCTGTTATTTTTCTTACAAATTTTGGTCTAAAGTAGTGTGTATTGTATTTTATTGACAATTATAATTTCATCTCCTTGTCACGTTTTTAATCACGTTTTTAATGGAAAACATTTCTGAATGTGTCATTTTTCTGTAAACAATATAATTCTAAATTTTGTTTGGTTTTGTGTTGTCGTTTTCTCTCTGTAAATGATAAATTTTTTATTTCTAATTTAGTACTCTTTTTAAGGTGAAGACGTAAAATGATAGATAATTAGTGTAATATTTCTTTTACCCTTTGCTTATTATGTATTTCTCTTAATTTAAAAATAAAACATTATCATTTTTTATCGATTTACAACTACATGACATTAACTATATGGCATTATGCTTTTCATTATGTCCTTTTTTTCATTATCAATTTATAACTATATGGCATTAACTTTTCATTATTGTTGACAAGGTTTGGTTTAATAATATTGTGTAATCCGTGTATTCAATCTCATCTAGCGAGATTATGTTGTTGGCAAAGATTAAGCCACTATTCGTGTATCTCTACCGATTGTTACCTTATCACTAATCATTTTGTTACATCGATCATTAGTAATCACGTCATATCTAATAAGCTCTAAAATGAAAAGTTGTGGTATCCTTTTGTTAGGAGACATGCTCAAAAATTAGCAAAATTTACAATTTCTGACTATCTAGACTAATTCATTTATTAAAGGTTGTTATAAAAAAAATTAATCACTTTTCAAGAGTCACTAAGAGATTAATTTATATATATATATATATATATATATATATATTACTTTTATTTTTCTGAGAGTAGGGTTTTTCTTGGGGAGATCAAAAGTTGAAAATTCAAAAAAAAAAATCCCATGATGAAGCATAAACTTTAACATCATGAGGAGAAGTTTTTGTAAGTGATCCTAATTTTTATTTTTGTTACTTATAATAATAATAATAATCTTTGTAAAACTTAACATAAAACACTGTTTCTTAAAAAAGTGGCACGCATTTAGAAGCGATTTGGTTCTGATATTTATTTAGTATGATCAAACACATACTTGTTTTTTTGTCAAGTATATTTTTTTACTTTATCAATACTCTACATTTTATGTAGGTCATTATTCTATTAACTATTGATCCTTCTAGAATTTGATTTTGTTTCAAAACTTTGGAAAATATGCACTATGTCTCATTTTAGAACAGAATATGTATAGACTTTGTAAAGTACCATGAACATGTATGGAAAGATTACAGTACATTATGCAGTTTTGACAGAGAGAACTCAAAGAGGAAATTATCATATATCTTTATTTTCATAATTTATTTGTAGTAAAAATTTAATTCACTAACTTTATATTATTTTTCTTTTTTGCAGTATTTATCTAGTTGCGGATGTCAACAATATCGTGACAATCAAATCATTGAAGTTAGGGAAGATTGGGGTTTGCATGTAATTATTATATGCTTATAGGTTATGTTATGGTGATCTACATGTTTATGGTTGTATATATTATCTTATAAAACAATGTTATGTCATGACACGAACAGGATGACTTAAGGATTATATTTGAAATATTATTGTATCAATAGTTTTTATTCAAATTAATGAATATTTTTTTTTGAAACCTTTGTTTTTGTCATATTTTTCTTAATATTTAATATTTTTTTTGTATATAATAGAACCAATAGATAGTATTGGTTTGTACATAATAAAACCAATATTTTATATTTTCTTTTGATTCTTTTTTTATTTTTTGAAATGCTTTATTGAATTTTTTTTTTAAATTTAGACCAATAGATAACACTTATTTAAACAAGCAATATCTATTGTCAGACAACAATAGATAGCACTTTTTTTAAACAGACGCTATATATTGTCATACAATAATAGATAGTGCTTTTTTTAAAAGCGTTATCTATTAATAGATAGTGCTGTCATAGATAGCGCTTAAAAAGCGCTATTTATGATAAAAAAATATTATTTTTTGAAATGCTTTATTGAATTTTTTTTTTTTAAATTTAGACCAATAGATAACACTTATTTAAACAAGCATTATCTATTGTCAGACAACAATAGATAGCGCTTTTTTTAAACAAACGCTATATATTGTCAGACAATAATAGATAGCGCTTTTTTTAAAAGCGCTATCTATTAATAGATAGCGCTGTCATAGATAGCGCTATCTATGATAAAAAAAAAAAAAACGCTATCTATGCACTTCTTTTTAGTATTGGAATTTGATGTCAAAGTCTGGGTTTGTGTTTTCGTTGAATTTGATATTTTCAAGGTATCAAGAAAAATTCTTGAGGATGTTACTGGATCACCTGATCAAAGTACAAATACGGATATGGTTCACAAAGGATTGAAAGAAAATCTGATGTGGAAAAATTTCTTTGTTTTGGATGATGTTTGGAACGAAAACCTATCTAATTGGGAAGAAGTGCGAAAGCCCCTTCTTTTTAGAGGCCAAGGGAGTAGGATTCTTGTGACTACACGTAGTAAGGAAGTTGCTTCTACCATGCTGTCAAAAGTACACTTTCTAGAGCAATTGCAGGAAGATGATAGTTGGGAGTTGGTTGCTAAACATGCATTTCCAAATTCAGAGTGCAGAGAGATTGACAAGAAGATTGCTAAAAAATGTAAAGGACTACCTCTTGCCTTGAAAACAAAAGGAAGTCTATTATACAACAAATCATCTATTTCAGAATGGGAAACTGTGTTCCAAAATGATATATGGGAACTTCCAAAAGATCGTTGTACTATTGTTCCCGCTTTAGCATTGAGCTATATCCACCTTCCTCNCCATTTGAAGACCTGCTTTGCTTATTGTGCCTTGTTCCGCAAGGATTATGAGTTTAAGAAGGAAGATTTGACTCAGTTGTGGATGACTGAAAAATTCCAACAGCAGCATACTCGGGAAGAAACTTGTCAACAATAGTTCAATGAACTACTATCGAGGTCCTTCTTGCAACGATTAGGTGGTGATAAGGAAGAACTATTTGTCATGCATGACCTTCTAAATGATTTGGCAAAATACGTCGTTGGAGACATATATTTCATGTGCGAACATGGTCAAACAAATAATATACAAAAAGTAATTCGGCATTTTTTATTTGAACTTCGTAACTTTGGACGCTTTTATGAATTTGGAACTTTATATAAAACGAAAAAGTTCCGTACATTTCTCCCAACATCAGATACGGAAGTGTGTGGGTTTTATTGGTTTTGCAATTAGTCGATACATGAATTGTTCACCAAGTTCAAGCTCTTGTGTATCTTATCGCTCTCTCATTGTTCTAACCTTAGAGAGTTACCTGACTCTGTCGGCAATCTTGAGCATCTTCGTTCGTTAGACCTCTCTTCGACTAACATACAAAAACTATCTGAAAAGATATGTTCACTTTCCTACTTGCAAATACTGAAGTTGAACCAGTGTATGCATTTGGAAGAGTTGCCCTCAAATTTGGATTTACTCACCACTTTGTGTCGCCTTGAATTTACATGGACTAAAGTGAGAAAAGTGCCACCTAGGAAAAACTAAAGAATCTTAAAATAATGATGGATGTCTTTGAGGTTGATCATAGCATGGAGTCGGGTATTCANTGGCTAGGAAAGCTCAACATCCTTTATGAAGGCCTGACAATTTGGGGACTACAGGACATTGAGAATCCACAGAATGCATCACAAGCTGATTTGAAGAATAAAACACACCTTGCAAGCATACATACATACATACATACATACATACATACATACATACATTCATGCAAACATACATACATACGTACATACATACATGCCTACGTACATACATACATACGTACATACCTACACACATACATACATACCTACACATACATACATACCTACGTACATACATACGTACGTTATCTATTAATAGATAGCGCTAAAGCACTATCTGTGATAAAAATAACGCTATCTATGCACATTTTTGTAGTAGTGAAATTTAATGTCAAGGGTTTGTGTTTCCGATGAATTTGATGTTTTAAAGGTATCAAGAAAAATTCTTAAGCATGTTACTGGATCACCTGATCAAAGAACAAATATGGATATGGTTCATAGAAGATTGAAAGAAAATTTGACGGGAAAAAAAATTTATTCTTGTGTTAGATGATGTTTGGAACGAAAACCTATCTAATTGGGAAAAAGTGCGGAAGCCTATTCTTTT
>NW_014542858.1:517016-519635 GCF_000741045.1 Vigna radiata var. radiata
ATGGAAACTTCCAAAAGATCGTTGTGATATTGTTCCCGCTTTAGCATTGAGCTATATCCACCTTCCTCCCGATTTGAAGACCTGCTTTACTTATTATGCCTTGTTCTGCAAGGAATTATGAGTTTAAGAAGGAAGATTTGACTCAGTTGTGGATGACTGAAAAATTCCAACAGCAGCATACTCGGGAAGAAACTTTTCAACAATATTTCAATGAACTACTCTCGAGGTCCTTCTTTCAACGATCAAGTGGTGATGAGGAAAAANTATTTGTCATGCATGACCTTCTAAATGATTTGGCAAAATAAGTCGCTGAAGACATATATTTCACGTGCAAACATGGTCAAACAAATAATATACAAAAAAGTAACTCGGCATTTTTTATTTGAACTTCATAACTTTGGGCAATTTTATGAATTTGGAACTTTATGTAAAACAGAAAATTTGCGTACATTTTTGCCAACATCAGATACGAAATTGTTCGGGTTTTATCGGTTTTGCAAAATGCTGATACATGAATTGTTCACCAAGTTCAAGTTCTTGCGTATCTTATCGCTCTCTCATTGTTCCTACCTTTGAGAGCTACCTGACTCTATCTGTAATCTTGAGCATCTCCGCTGGTTAGACCTCTCTTCGACTAGCATGCAAAAACTATCTGAAAAGATATGTTCACTTTCCTACTTACAAATACTGAAGTTGAACCATCGTTTGCTTTTGGAAATGTTGCCCTCAAATTTGGATTTTCTCACCACTTTGTGTCGCCTTGAATTTACAAGGAGTACTGTAAGAAAAGTGCCACCGGGTTTGGAAAACCTAAAGAATCTTAAAATAATGATGGATGTCTTTGAGGTTGATCATAGCATAGAGTCGGGTATTCAGTAGCTAGGAAAGCTCAACATCGTTTGTGAAGGCCTAAAAATTTGGGGACTGCAAGACATTGAGAATCCTCAACATGTATCTGAAGCCAATTTGAAGAATAAAACGCACCTTGCATGCATACATACATACATACATACATTCATGCTTATACATACATACGTACGTACGGACGTACCTACATACGTACGTACATACATACGTACATACCTACACATATACATATGATGAGTGTATATTTATGCCCATATTTATGCTTTAAAATTCAAATTTTTGATGAGATATTTGTGCTTAAATATTTTGATTTAAAGTGAATCTATGTGAAGTTGAATGGTTGGGTTTTGAAATTAAAGAGGCTTAAAAAGTGATTTTAATTGCATAAATTATTCTTGGATGTTCTAATATTTATTTGTGCAGCTGANGTTAGNGTTTTATTGGTCCAAATTGNAANTTAAAGCCCAAAATCAGATTTTATTTGATAAATAATGACAGATGGGCCAAACAGTCAGTTTTTACCCTTGCACCCCCAGATTTCCGTATATGCACCCCTCAGTTCTAAACCAGGCCAATACTAAAGCCCAACAGAATCCATTTTCGCCTACACCCCCTAATTCACTTTACACACACCTCCTACCATTCCTAAGTCAGACTTCATCAAATTACGCCATGTGGCATTCACCCACTAATAGATCCAACCATCCAGATGATGCCATGTCATTAATCCTCTGCACAATAAATGAACCAATCAGGTATTGCCACATCACCGCACTTGCCACATCATCATCTTCCCAGAAACCCTAATTCCCAATTCAGAAACCCTAATCCTCTTCCCTAGCCGCCGCCGTCAATGCCGCAAGACGCCGCGACGACCAATCATCGAAACAGCCCTTCCCCGTCATCCTCGTCGCCGGCAGACATCACCCCAATTCTCACCGGCCACCTTGAACGCCACAGATCCTCCATCAATGCCGGTGGCCACCAAATCCCAAAGCCGCCGACGCACAACACCATCTTCATCCTCACACAAGCTTCTCCATGGCCGCTACCAAAGCGTTCATCACCTGCAATCCAGAAAACGCAGAGAAATCTCCATTGTCGCCGCCCTCACCATCGTTCTCGCATCTTCACCGTGCCGTCAACCATCTTGTCGCGCCTCCGCAGCACGACGACCACCGTTCACACCGTCAAGACCATCACCGTGAGAAACCCAAATCGCAACCTGCAGAAACCCAGATCCAAGATCGCACCACCATGGCCACCACCTGCACAACTCAACAAACCCAGAATCGCGGTTCAGCCTTCGTCGCGAGTCTTCTTCCTCGCAGACCACCATCCACCATTTTCCTCTTCGCAAAGCTCTGTCACCGCAGAACCATCCACCTCCGTCACCAGAACGACGAAATCGCGAGCTCACCACCACCCAACAGTCTCGCCGTCGCCAACAGCACAATCTCCATGCGTCACCATCACCTGCATCAAAACCAGACCTGCACAGAAAAACCAAACACACAAAGGACAAGCTTGAATCAATTCAGAAAGGAGAAGTGTAGCGCCTCCGGAAAGCGAGATTCCTCTCCCATTCTCGCGGCATAGGAGACAGAATGAAGCATTCCAGATTCAATTACCCCCAATTCCAAACCCTAATTTTGGGTGGAAAGGAGCGGACACGTGGCGGGCTAGCATTGGACTGCCCATGTTGGTCAAAACTGGTCAATTTTCTTTGAATATGGTCAAAGGTGGTCAACT
>NW_014542858.1:520881-561635 GCF_000741045.1 Vigna radiata var. radiata
TATTAATTTGATAGCTTCAACGACAGCTTATCAACATACATACGCTATCTATTAATAGATAGTGCTTAAAAAGCGTTATCTATGATAAAAAAAAAGTGCTACCTATGCACTTTTTTTTAGAAGTGGAATTTGATGTCAAAGCCTGGGTTTGTGTTTCCGTTGAATTTGATATTTTAAAGGTATCAAGAAAAATTCTTGAGGATGTTACTGGATCACCTAATCAAAGTACAAATACGGATATGGTTCACTGAAGATTGAAGGAAAATCTGACGGGGAAAAAATTTCATCTTGTTTTGGATGATGTTTGGAACGAAAACCTATCTAATTAGGAAAAAGTGTGGAAGCCCCTTCTTTTCGGAGCCCAAGGGAGTAGAATTGTTGTGACTACACGTAGTAAGGAAGTTGTTTCTACCATGCTGTCAAATGTACCATATCTAGAGCAATTGCAGGAAGATGATAGTTGGGAGTTGTTTGCTAAACATGCATTTCCAAATTCAGAGTGCAGAGAGATTGACAAGAAGATTGCTAACAAATGTAAAGAACTACCTCTTGCCTTCAAAACAATAGGAAGTCTATTATACAATAAGTCATCTGTTTCAGAATGGGAAACTGTGTTCCAAAACGATATATGGAAACTTCCAAAAGATGTGTGATATTGTTCCCGCTTTAGCATTGAGCTATATCCACCTTCCTCCCGATTTGAAGACCTGCTTTACTTATTATGCCTTGTTCCGCAAGGAATTATGAGTTTAAGAAGGAAGATTTGACTAAGTTGTGGATGACTAAAAAATTCCAACAGCAGCATACTCGGGAAAAAACTTTTCAACAATATTTCAATGATGATTATCGATGGCCTAGAGACGGTCATGAAGCCGTAGGTAAAACTCTTGCCGCTAATTATTACCGACGGCCTTTGGCCCTCGGTAATTACCGAAGGGCATAGGCTGTCGGTAATTACCGAAGGGTACTAGCCACCGAAGGGTACTAGACTTCGGTAATTATCGAAGGACATGAGGCCTTCGGTAATTACCGGAGGGCACAAGTCTTCGGTAATTACCGAAGGGTAGAAGCCTTCGGTAAAGCCTGCGGTAAGATCCAGACAAATCTCAGGAACATTTGTATTTCTTACCCAACCAAACCAACCTACATAAATTGTTCACATCACAAACAGACCTGCATAACATTTTCCAACCACATACAGACCTGCATAATGTGCATCTCAATCATTCAATCATTGATGAGAAAAACAATATAACATCTGAACCATTCAATCATCAATATGTATTGATAAATTAAACGTAAAACAATCTAACATAATGTTCTAACATCCAAATCATCCAATTGATCTAACATCCAAATGTTCTAAGTGTTTCTATAACATAATGATCTAATCATCCAAGTGTTTCTATCTTTGTGGTAGTAGATCGTTTTAGTAAAATGGCTCATTTTATACCTTGCCACAAAGTAGATGATGCAAGCAACATAGCAAAGTTATTCTTTAGAGATGTGGTCAAACTTCATGGATTACCTCATGTTATCATTTCTGATAGAGATACAAAATTTCTTAGTCACTTTTGGAGGACCTTATGGTCTAGATTAGAGACTAAGCTTTCTTTTTCTACTACTTGTCATCCCCAAACAGATGGCCAAACTGAAATAGTAAATAGATCTCTATCAACTTTATTGAGAGTAATCCTAAAAGGAAACCACAAATCTTGGGATGAATATCTTCCTCATGTTGAGTTTGCCTACAATAGAGTAGTTCATGGGACTACTAAAATCTCTCCTTTTGAGGTTGTATATGGATTTAACCCTTTGAAACCTATGGATTTAATACCTCTTCCTAATTCATTTGACTTTGTTCATCAAGAAGGGGTATCTAAATCTAAATTTATTAAAGATTTACATCAAAGGGTTAGGAACCAAATATAACATCAAAATATGAGATATGCCAAGATTCATAACAAAGGCAAGAAAGAGATAATCTTCAATGAAGGAGATTTAGTTTGGCTTCATTCTAGAAAAGAAAGATTTCCAAATCAAAGAAAATCCAAACTTAATCCCCAAGGAGATGGTCCTTTTAAAATTCTTAGGAGAATTAATAATAATGCTTATAAGTTAGATCTTGGAGTTCACCCCACATTTAATGTATCTGACCTTATTCCTTTTTCGGAACATTTAACTGATGAAGAAGATACTTTGTATTTGAGGACAAATCCTCTCCAAGGAGAAAGACATGATACGCGAGGACCAAACACCAAGATACATCAAGACCCTGTTACTCGAGAAATATTAAAAAGTTCCAACAAGACCTTGAAGATATCCCTGCAGAAGGTAAAGTACTCTTCGCATGCTTTGAGTGGAAGCCAGGAGACCAACCAAATGACCCAGAATGGACCAAGCCAGCACAAGGGGAAGGATAGCCAAAATTCAAGAAGAAAAGAAATAAAGGTTGGCGCTTAGCGCACCAACCCTAGCTCTCAGCGAATCCGGCACGAGCCTTATGCCTAGCTAACGCATTCCACATCTCTGCCACGTATCTGAGTGCTGATTCCAGAAGAACTTCACATGTCTCACACGTCTGCCACGTGTTTACAGATTTATATTGTTCCTTTAATCTGTACCGTTCAAAAGCTTGGAGAATCAACTATAAATTCTCCTAGCTTAGATTGTAGAGAAACTTTTGTTGAAATTGAGAATTGAATAGCTGATGTATTTCCAGCCATTTCTCATGCCGAAAGTCACCTCCTTATGCTTCCTCCAATTCCCTTCTAGCTTCTTTCCTTTGATGGATGGAGAGCCGTCTGAGCTAGATTCACTCTCCCAAACAGCACCTCACTTATGCTCTTCTACATCTTCTTCCGCTGCCGCTGATTTGAGTTCAAAGTCATCATAGTTCCAGCTGTTAGCATCTCGGAGTGTAGCGTATCAATTGTTCTTCTTTTATTGTGAAGATTTAATATTATAGTTAAAGCATGTGATTTTAGCTCCTAAATGTACTGATATACATGAGAGTTTGTTGGAAATTCATTTGTTACATTCCTATTATTAGTTCAGGTTAAAGAGGAATCTATGAAAACATTAATAAATGTTAAAACAACAACTTATAATAAAAAAGCTATTAAGAAAATATGAATAAGTTTCAAAAATCATTCTAAGATAGCACTCGTCTTATAGAACTTAACAAGCAGTAATAAGGTGCGAAATTTGAACATAAAACTGATAAAATCATTGTATCTCCAAAAACTAGAAGGAGCCTACATTTTACAAGCAATAGAAGGAGATCATAAAGAAAAGGTTGACCATAACATTTCCATGAGTCTCGATATTTCTTGCTCCTTAACTTCTTCAATGTATTGCATAATGGTAAAAGCTGTTACGCATGATTCAAAGTTTTAAATTTGATACTAGATTGTATACAAGCAACGCTAGACATATTGTTTAAGTAATTGTAATTCTCACAAAATATTAAGTATATAATTCATTTATTATTATTTTTTTCTTTTCATGAGTGATTGATAACTTGATATCAAAAGCTTAAACCAGCGCATTTGATAATCGAGAGAAAGCAGCCAAGATAAATCCTTTTTGTACGAATCTTTCTGTGAGAGTTGTGACTTATATGTGATTCTTCGTTGTTTTCTCACCTTTATATTTGGTGGTTGAGTGGATTTAAACAAAAAGGGTAATATTAAAATTAAAAAAAAAATAAGATATAAAATTAGGCATTTAAAAAATAGAGGTATGAAATTGAATTTTATAAATAAATAAAATGATTAAGACATTAATTTAACCAAAGTTTATTATTCTTGAATCTTTTATAAAAGAACTGACAAAATACCTAATATTTAAAAATAAACAGAGAAATTGAACCGTTAATACTTAATATTCTTACAGATTATTATTATTATTATTATTATTATTATTATTATTATTATTATTATTATTTTCCATTTGGTTTTTATTCCACACTTTTTCTCTTCACTTCAATTTAAAATGCGAGCTTGAAGCTCCTGGAATCGTTAAGCAGTGGTTGTCTGAAGTGAAAATGGCTGCTTCGGTGGCAGGGAACGCGACCACGAACACGAACGCGGGTGTGGAGTGGCACGTGCGTCCTCCAAACCCTAAGAACCCAATCGTCTTCTTCGATGTCACCATCGGCAACATACCTGCTGGTCGAATCAAGATGGAACTCTTCGCCGACATTGCGCCCAAAACCGCCGAGAATTTCAGGTTCGTTACTCCGTTCGATTTTGTAAAGCCTCTATTTTTCCTTATTTAGAATACGTGTAACCACTGTGCTTTATGCTTGGACTTCTTCGTTTGAACCTTGGCTTCTGCTAACGTGTTGTGGATGAACTTTCACGAATTAGAAAAAAAATGTTTTAATATGTTTAATGTGCGAGAAAATATCTCAAGTTTTGATTTTGTTCCTTATAAAATTTTTGTTTCTTTTTAAGTCCTCCGGAGATTTTATGCTGATAACTATTTCTCTGTGCCTTGACTTTGAGTGCTTCTGCTGCAACCACTGAGGGCTATGCTGATAACTATCTTCTGGGCCTTGGCTTGCTTGTCAGTTAACCTTCTTGTTAAGTTGATGAATGAATTTCTACGAATTGGAGAAAAAAAAAAGTTTTAAGTATGTCTTTGGTTCCCGAAAATATCCCAAGTTTTGATGTTTAGTCGGTAACTACACGTGCTTGTATAGACCCTAACAAGGGACTGAAACCATTTCATTTTTTCTCTCTCCTTAAATTATGGTTCGGACATTTTTGTGGGTGTTTGTTTTGCATTCAGATTCTTTCTATTGACAGAATCATCTCCAGATCAATTGATGAATTTGGCTTGTGTTGTTTGGCAGGCAGTTCTGCACTGGGGAGTACAGGTAGTGAAACAGTCTTCTCCAGTCTATCCAACAATCTATTGTGGTCTTCCGTCTCTCTTCGTTTTTGTTTTTATAATTTTTCATTTTAGATTCAAGATAGTTATGAAGATTTTGATCTATTACTGTGCATTTTTTTTAGGTGTCCACGGCCTCATTATCATCCCTGTAGTATACTTTTGTACTTTATGCTGTTGAATTGGAATATAAGATCCATAACCTTGATCCTAGTCGTCAACACTTTCTTGCTATTTCCTGCTTTCAAAGTCTGCAAGTTGAATGAGGATCAATGCTAGGGTGGTGTTGCTTTCTTGGCTTTCAGACTTTGTTTTAATGATTGCTATTATGATAGTATTTCTAAGTCAAATGTTGGTATGGTGTTGATAAGGTTGTTTATCTTGTCACCTGACAGTCATGGTTTTATACTTTGGAAATGGTTTCTCCACTTGTGGGGAAAGAAGGGGATGGATGTTAAAATCATCCCAATTGTATCCCCAAACTGTTTCACTGGGATATTTTGTTTTTATAATTTCCATTTGGACTCAAGATAGTTATGACAATATCAATCTATTATTTGCATTTTTGAGATGCCCACAACATCATTATCATAGTATACTCCGGTAGTTTATACTGGTGAATTTCAATGTAAGATTCTTAGCCTTAATCCTAGTTGGCTACATTTTCTTGTCGTTTCCTGCTCTCAGTCTGAAAGTTGAATGAGGATCCGTGCTAGGATGTTTAATGTTGCTTTCTTTGCTTTCAGCCTTTGTTTTCATGATAGTCATAATGATGAATTCAAAATAATAGTATTTCTAAGTCAAATGTTGCTGTGGTGCGATAGTATTTCTAAGTCAAATCTTGTGACCGGAAGGTCATGGTTTTGAATTTTAGAAATGGTCTCTCCACTTGATGGGATAAAGCTGCATACATCTATTTGTTGGGAAAGGGGATGGTTGTTGAAATCATTATTCTACTCATAGAAGTACAATTCTGTGAGTATGGAAGGCTGAAGTCATCCCAATTCTATCCCAAAAGTCATTCAAAGGACCAAATTGTTTGCATTTTTGGTCGGTAGGTTTAAGTTAAATAATACTTCTCATGATCTGATTTTATTGGCAGAAAAGCTGGACTTCCTGTTGGTTACAAGGGTTGTCAATTTCATAGAGTGATTAAGGATTTTATGATTCAAGCTGGCGATTTTGTAAAGGTATTGTTCTGGTGTGGTTTTTCTGACTTTATCTGTTAAATATGTACTATGTGATAGCTGAGGTGTTTGTCAACATTCATGAAAATAAAATAAGTTGATGCATATGCATGGTTTGATCTTATTGTACTATACGACATGATGCTTAACTTAGTTATAAATTCCATGTTTCATGCCCAAAAATTTTGTGGAAACTATCTTACAATTCAAGCTGGCGATTTTGTAAAGGTACTGTTCTAGTGTGGTTTTTCTGACTTTATTTGTTAAATATGTACTATGCAATGGCTGAGGTGTTTATGTCAACATTCATGAAAATAAAATAACTTGATGCATATGTATGGTTTGATCTTATTGTACTATACGACATGATGCTTAACTTAGTTATAAAATCCATGTTTCATGCCCAAAATTTTTTTGGAAACTATCTTACTATTCAAGCTGGCAATTTTGTAAAGGTACTGTTCTGGTGTGGTTTTTCTGACTTTATCTGTTAAATATGTACTATGCTATAGCTGAGGTGTTTATGTCAACATTCATGAAAATAAAATAAGTTGATACATATGCATGGTTTGATCTTATTGTACGATACGACATGATGCTTAACTTAGTTATAAAATCCATGTTTCATGCCCAAAAATTTTGCCACATCATTTAGAAGGTCATGCATGACAAATAGTTCTTCCTCATCACCACCTGATCGTCGAAAGAAGGACATCGATAGTAGTTCATTGAAATATTGTTGACAAATTTATTCCCGAGTATGCTGCTCTTGCAATTTTTCAGTCATCCACAACTGAGTCAAATCTTCTTTCTTAAACTCATAATCCTTTCGAAACAAGGCTTCCGCACTTCTTCCCAAGTAGATAGGTTTTCGTTCCAAACATCATCCAAAACAAGAAGAAAGCTTTTTCCCGTCAGATTTTCTTTCAATCTTCTGTGAACCATATCCGTATTTGTACTTTGATCAGGTGATAAAGTAACATCCTCAAGAATTTTTCTTGATACCTTCAAAACATCAAATTCAACGGAAACACAAATCCAGGCTTTGACATCAAATTCCACTACCAGAAAAAAGTACATAGATAGCGCTTTTTAAGCGCTATCTATTAATAAATAATGTACGTATGTATGTACGTAGGTATGTATGTATGTGTGTAGGTATGTACATATGTATGTACGTACCTACGTATGTAGGTACGTATGTTTGTATGTACGTATGTACATATGTATGCATGAATGTATGTATGTATGCATTGAAAGTGTGTTTTATTCTTCAAATTGGCTTCTGATGCATGCTGAGGATTCTCAATGTCCTGCAGTCCCCAAATTGTTAGGCCTTTCAGAAAGCATGCTGAGCTTTCCTAGCCAAATACCTGACTCCATGCTATGATCAACCTCAAAGACATCCATCATTATTTTAAAATTCTTTAGTTTTTTCAAACCTGGTGGCACTTTTCTCACTTTAGTCTATGTAAATTCAAGGCAACACAAAGTAGTGAGTAAATCAAAATTTGAGGACAACTCTTCCAAATGCATACTATGGTTCAACTTCATATTTGCAAGTAGGAAAGTGAACATATTTTTTCAGATAGTTTTTGTATGTTAGTTGAAGAGAGGTCTAACGAACGGAGATGCTCAAGATTGCCCACAGAGTCAGGTAACTCTCTAAGGTTAGAACAATGAGAGAGCGATAAGATACGCAAGAACTTGAACTTGGTGAACAATTCATGTATCGACATATTTCAAAACCAATAAAACCCACACACTTCCATATCTAATGTTGGCAGAAATGTACGCACCTTTTCCATTTTGCATAAAGTTCCAAATTCATAAAAGCGTCCAAAGTTACGAAGTTCAAATAAAAAATGCCGAGTTACTTTTTGTTTATTATTTGTTTGACAATGTTCGCACCTGAAATATATGTCTCTAGCGACGTATTTTGCCAAATCACTTAGAAGCTCATGCATGACAAATAGTTCTTCCTCACACCACTTGATCGTTGAAAGAAGGACTTTGATAGTAGTTCATTGAAATATTGTTGAAAAGTTTATTCCCAAGCTCTTGGATTTTTTCAGTCATCTATAACTGAGTCAAATCTTCTTTCTTAAACTCATAATCCTTGCGAAACAAGGCACAATAACCAAAAGAGGTCTTCAAATGGGGAGGAAGGTGGATATAGCTCAATGCTAAAGCGGGAACAATATCACAACAATCTTTTGGAAGTTCCCATATATCGTTTTGGAACACAGTTCCCAATTCTGAAATAGATGATTTGTTGTATAATAGACTTCCTATTGTTTTCAAGGCAAGAGGTAGTCCTTTACATTTTCTAGCAATCTTCTTGCCAATCTCTCTGCACTTTGAATTTGGAAATGCATGTTTAGCAAACAACTTGCAATTGCTCTAGAAAGTGTACTTTTGACAGCATGGTAGAAGCAACTTCCTTATTACGTGTAGTCGCAACAATCCTACTCCCTTGGACTCCGAAAAGAAGGGGCTTTCACACTTCTTCTTAATTAGATAGGTTTTCGTTCCAAACATCATCCAAAACAAGAAGAAATTTTTTCCCTGTCAGATTTTCTTTCTTTCAATCTTCTGTGAACCATATCTCTATTTGTACTTTGATCAGGTGATCTAGTAACATCCTCAAAAATTTTTTTGATACCTTCATAACATCAAATTCAACGGAAACACAAACCCAGAGTTTGACATCAAATTCCACTACTACAAAAAAGTGCATAGATAGCGCTTTTTTAAAAAACGCTATCTATTGTCAGAAAAGAATAGGTAGCGCTTTTTTCAAAAACGCTATTTATTAATAGATAGCGCTTAAAAAGCGCTATCTATAATAAACGCTATCTATAAGAAAAAAAAGCGCTATTTATGCACTTTTTTATAGTAGTGGAATTTGATGTCAAAGTCTGGATTTGTGTTTCCGTTGAATTTGATGTTTTGAAGGTATCAAAAAAATTTTGAGGATGTTACTGGATCACCTTATCAAAGTACAAATACGGATATGATTCACAGAAGATTGAAAGAAAATCTGATGAGAAAAATTTCCTCTTGTTTTGGATGATGTTTGGAACGAAAACCTATCTAATTAGGAAGTGCGTAAACCCCTTCTTTTTGGAGCTCGAGGGAGTAGGATTGTTGCAACTACACGTAGTAAGGAAGTTGCTTCTACCATGCTATTGCAGGAAGATGATAGTTGGGAGTTGTTTGCTAAACATGCATTTCCAAATTCAGAGTGCAGAGAGATTGGCAAGAAGATTGCTAAAAAATGTAAAGGACTACCTCTTGCCTTGAAAACAATATGAAGTCTATTATATAACAAATCATCTATTTCAGAATTGGTAACTGTGTTCCAAAATGATATATGGGAACTTCCAAAAAATCGTTGTGATATTGTTCCCGCTTTAGCATTGAGCTATATCCACCTTCCTCCCCATTTGAAGACCTGCTTTGGTTATTGTGCCTTGTTTCGCAAGGATTATGAGTTTAAGAAAGAAGATTTGACTCAGTTGTGGATGACTGAAAAATTCCAAGAGCTCGGGAATAAACTTTCAACAATATTTCAATGAACTACTATCGAAGTCCTTCTTTCAACGATCAGGTGGTGATGAGGAAGAACTATTTGTCATGCATGAGCTTCTAAATGATTTGGCAAAATATGTCACTGGAGATATATATTTCAGGTGTGAACATTGTCAAACAAAAAGTAACTCGGTATTTTTTATTTGAACTTCGTAACTTTGGACGGTTTATGAATTTGGAACTTTATGCAAAATGGAAAAGTTGCATACATTTCTGCCAACATTAGATACGGAAGTGTATGGGTTTTATTGGTTTTGCAATATGTCGATACATGAATTGTTCACCAAGTTCAAGTTCTTACGTATCTTTTCGCTCTCTCATTGTTCTAACCTTAGAGAATTACCTGACTCTGTGGGCAATCTTGAGCATCTCCGTTTGTTAGACCTCTCTTCAACTAACATACAAAAACTATCTGAAAAGATATGTTTACTTTCTTACTTGCAAATACTGAAGTTGAACCATAGTATGCATTTGGAAGAGTTGCCCTCAAATTTTGATTTTGTCGCCACTTTGTGTTGCCTTGAATTTACATAGACTAAAGTGAGAAAAGTGCCACCAGGTTTGGAAAAACTAAAGAATCTTAAAATAATGATGGATGTCTTTGAGGTTGATCATGGCATGGAGTCGGGTATTTGGCTAGGAAAGCTTAACATGCTTTCTGAAGGCCTAACAATTTGGGGATTGCAGGACATTGAGAATCCTCAGCATGCATCAGAAGCCAATTTGAAGAATAAAACACACTTTCAATACATACATTCATGCATACATACAAATGTACGTATATACATATGTACGTTATCTATTAATAGATAGCGCTTAAAAAGAGCTAGCTATGTACTTTTTTGTGGTAGTGGAATTTGATGTCAAAGTCTGGGTTTGTGTTTTCGTTGAATTTGATGTTTTGAAGGTATCAAGAAAAATTCTTGAGGATGTTACTGGATCACATGATCAAAGTACAAATACGGATATGGTTCACAGAAGATTGAAAGAAAATCTGATGGGGAAAAAATTTCTTCTTATTTTGGATGATGTTTGGAACGAAAACCTATCTAATTGAGAAGAAGTGCGGAAGCCTTGTTCCGCGAAAATTTTGTGGAAACTATCTTACTAGTGATGAATCCCTTATAGATCTGTGAAGAGGTTCACTGTGAAATTGCTGTAGTGGGTTAGTGTGATGATTGCTATTTTGATGACTTTAAATAAAATTCCTTAAAAATTATACTGCACACAAAAATACTCAATGAAAAAATAATCCAAAATTTAAGACATTAATAATGAGTAAATTATAAATGAAAGGCTGAGCAACACCCCAGAACAAAAGCAAGAAATTTGTGAGACAAAAAGTACTTGCATGAAAATTGAGTTGTGCTATGGACTTGTTGCAAACTTCAAGGACCAAAAGCAAATGTAGTGTTGTAAGGTTTTCTTCTAGAATTTTCTTGTGATCCTTGCAATATCTTTTTATTTGAAATCCTACAAAAAGAAAACACAATTTACGACCTCAAAGTTCCCTTTTGAAGATAATTAGATATTAGATATTACTCCCACTTCTTAAAACAAGCGTTCTTGCCTATAATATTCTTTTTTATACGCCACCAGCCAAAACCTTTTCTTCTAGAAGAAATCTCACTTGACGTGCATAAGCACTATGATAATGATAGTCTTCCATGAAACCATTAGTTTTAAAGATAAGATCTTGTCTATAATCCTTTTTTTACATCCACTACATTAATCTCACTTGTGGTCCTTTCTTTCCTCTAACACTCCCTCATACTAAAGTTTAATTCCTGTATTTATAGCTCCTTATTTTTTTCTTAAACCTGATCAATTTCTTGAAGACAGATGATGTTAAATCATGGTATCCACCTCCAGAATACCAATATTCCAATTTGCAAACCTAATAAAAAACTTCTGGACATGCTTGGGTTTAAATTCAATTATGTATAGTTTGGTGATATGTATAAGCTAAGATAGTATACTGTTTATTTTGTTTAGTTAGTACCACTGTTCATGTATATGCATTAATTGATCTATCTTTGAATTTACCTGCATGCAGTTCTGCCCTCTATTTTAATTCATAAGATTTTTATGGTTTGGATAAATGTTGTCAGGAGCAACAGTAGTACTAATCCAAGTTTTATAGAAAATCCTTATTCTAATAAATTCTTCCTTGGTAGGGTGATGGTAGTGGATGTGTTTCAATTTATGGACTTAAGCTTGATGATGAAAACTTTATTGCCAAACACACTGGCCCTGGCCTTCTGTCGATGGTATGTATTCGATTGTGCCTTCTGTACTGAGATGATTGCAATGTTTCTCAATTCCTTAAATAGCTTCGTAACTGGAGCACTAATTGACAGTACTTACACAAATCTACACGACAGTTCCTAACAAGGTTAATCTTCAGAGTTTTTGCATCCTGCACACTGTGGAATCATACAATGGTTATCAATTTGTGAAATAGCTCCTTAACTGGAGCACTAATTGACAACGCTTACATAAGCAAATCTACATAATATTTTCGAACAGATTTCCATACAATTGTTTTTCTTCCTTAACACTTTGAAATCATATTGATTCG
This sequence comes from Vigna radiata var. radiata, assembly GCF_000741045.1. NCBI lineage: Eukaryota > Viridiplantae > Streptophyta > Magnoliopsida > Fabales > Fabaceae > Vigna > Vigna radiata. The sequence continues at coordinate 533,143 of NW_014542858.1, forward strand.
ATATATATGTCTAAATTATGCTTTTACTTGTTATAATGTAAAAAAGGATTAAGTCCAGTTTGTCTAATCTGCAGGCAAATAGTGGACCAAATACCAATGGTTGTCAGGTAATTTTCCAATTGTCACCCCGTTTTCCTTTCCCTTCTGAGTGGCAACGTTAAATTGGTCATGTTGTATTTCTACTGATATATCTTCCCTATCTTGCAGTTTTTTATAACATGTGCAAAATGCGACTGGCTTGACAACAAGCATGTCGTTTTCGGGGTATACTTTCATATCTTCTGTTGCATATATTAATTATTCTTCAAACAGCCACCAGAATCTGAATTTAATTGTTCCTCAAGTTTTATGTCTTCATGCCTTCAAATTGATGCCAGATATTTGGGTAACAAAGATTCCAAGATTTTATCAGCTCTGTAAACTTAGAATAATACCTTAAGCCTGAGAGCTGAACAAACTAAATCAACTTTCAAATTTAAGTAACGCGAGTCAAAATGTGAAGGTTTTTTCGGCATGCACATATTGTTAATTGCTTATTATGCCAAATGTGATGGGAAAAAGTGATACATTTCCCGTTGAGGGGAGGACTACATTCCTTGCTCATTTCTCAGTTATTGTCTAAAATGAAATTTAACCTGCCTCAAAAATTCATATGCACTCTTGTCTATTGGAAATGTTACTAGCATCTTCCTTCTTCCTGTTAGAATAATTACATTTATGTATCATAATTAAGCTTAAGCAGGGTGTAGTCCGCTAAATAATTTATTAATTGTACCTATGATCGTATCTAATTCTGCACCTAGGTGTCTAGTGCAGTCCTTAATCTTTCATGTACTCTTGTATTAGTTTTTCAATATAAATAGAAGATAGTGAGAGGGATCTTTTTAAGCCCTCTAGAAATATATTTATCTGTTTTAATCTCAAGTCTCCCAAACTTTTGATGTGTTTGTGCATTTACAATCTCTCTCCCCCTTTTGCAGAGAGTGCTTGGAGATGGCCTTTTGGTTGTGAGGAAGATTGAGAATGTGGCAACTGGACCCAATAACCGGCCAAAATTAGCTTGTGTCATTGCAGAATGTGGTGAAATGTAAATTTTAATGCAACTTCGCCAACAAACAATTGTCCCCCAAACAATTGATTGAATCCTCTACACCAACTGCACTCACTATACAGGTGTGGAATTGCACTACATGTATTTCTTTGTGCCCCCTTGAAACTAAAAATTCTTGTCATGGGACTTTTTAATGTAAAACTGGATAATTACATCAGCATACAGTTGAGTAGCACAGCTAATTGAATGGTTTTGCTCGAGGATGACAGAATGATCTTACTGTGATGCATCTTTTAGGCCCATAATCATCATACATGTACACGCAGTTGGTGTATGCAAGTTATAGTTTTTTTTTTTTTTTTCTTATAGACAAATGTTATTTGTTTTTTTGGTTAATGGAAGAATTGAACTCATCCACAATCTCTTTCACCCTTTCAAACCTTTCAAGTCAATTTTATATCTTTCAAATATTATTGGAATGAGTTGATTCCAATATCTTTTTCATCTTCCCTCCCAAATGCAAGTTAATAGTGTGTTAATCTAATCTCAAAAGTAGCAATTTGCTCCCTATGTTAATAAAATCTAGGGAAACTCTTAGGAGTTTTGCATTATAACACAAGTATTACATGTTACATTAATTATCGGAAGTAATGACCAGATCCACTGCAAAAGAAAACGTAAAAGTTATAGCTTCTCTTTTATATTATTTTTTAATTAAAATTAGAACTTTGTAATGTGTTAAATTTTAGAGTAGCTTTTATTTTATAATTTATTATAACCAAAATCTTGTTTTAATTAAAATTAACGCTATAAACACTAATATTGTTATATATTCTCTTATGATATATTTTTTAAACATTTAGTACAGTCACTTTAACACAAAATAAGTAATTACTTTCTATGCCACTCATTTCGTTTTATGATTCCTCCTCACATCCTCCAAAAATGACCTTTCTAATGGTTTTTTTTAATTAATATTTTAGAAGTATATTTTCTATACATTTTTAATATAAAACTCCTAAAGCATGTTTATATATAGTCTGATCCTTTTAATTGTGTAACAAATGAATTCCCACAATTATAAATTCATAATACATAAATAAATTTGTTATAGTTTAGTTTTTTAATATAAATATAATTCTAGAGGTTTAATTACGAAATATACGAATAAAAATTCAGAAACTCAATTCGAAATGTTTGTGATTATGAAATAATCAACCACGATAGCATAAGGGGAATAACTATTAGCATACTTTAGAATATATCTAATTGTAGATATTCCTACTCAATTATTTTTATTTTTTAAATGTTATAATTTAGTTTTTTGTCACACATTTTATCATTTTTTTTCATTTCATGGATAAGTTAACAGAACGGTGATATATCATGAAAAAAAATAAAAAAAGAAGTCGAAACTATGTTTTACAAAAATTGGTAACAAAACAATTTCTTAGAAAAATGGTAACACTTTTTATTACTCTTTTGACATTTTTATAAATCATTAAAATATGTAAAAACATGATGGTAAAATAAATAAAAAAATGAATTGATAAATTTAAGTAATGTAGATGAATGTAAATTGAAAAATGAAAAAGAAAAAAAAAATGGTGTACATAGTAATCCCCTAATGGGGGTGTACATGTTATAAGCACAAAGCCCAAATTCAAAACGATGCCGTCGAGCGCGTGGCCATCATGTGTTTCTCACGCGTTCTTTCTTCCATTTTTTCTCATCGCAATAAACCAGGTTCAATTTCTAGGGAAGAATAGAAGCAAGAAACGCAAAAGCGATCGATTTGTGACTCAGTGAGTTCCGAGTTACAGGCTAGAAATGGCGAGCGCGCTTCGGAACGTGAAGGTGCTTCCGAACTCGGCGAGTGTGGAGGAGGCGCGTCAGCGCGTGTTCGATTTCTTCAGAGCAACGTGTCGTTCTCTACCCTCCGTCATGGAAATCTACAACCTATACGATGTAACCTCTGTCGCCCAGCTCCGTTCCACCGTCGCCTCCGAGATCCGCAAGAACATCGGCGTCAGCGATCCAAAAGTATTTTTCATTTTTTTTCATTATTCTTTAATTTTTTTAATTTGTTTTTGGAACATCTTCTAATCTTCTTCTGAGCTTCAATCAATTTCGGTCGAAGGTAGTGGTTGAAGATTATTATTTACTTATTCATTCACCAATTGACCTTCAGTGTTATAGATTTGATTTTGTTCAGTAAGTACATTGCAGGGAATTAGGGTTATGTAATTACAAAAAGTAATGGCAAAATATGAATTTGAAACAGAAATAAAAGTAGAGTAAATGCCTTCTTATTGATGCTGTTTCTCGGTAAGATAATAAAGATGTAATATTTTGTTGTTTGTGATGGAAGCATTGCAATTATTGATTCAATGGGGTCGCTTGTTGTTTCTTTCAAATTGGATTTGGAGCAAGCTAGCTTGGTTATGTCTAGGAATTCGATAAGAAAGACTTTTTTTGAGATATTAGAAAGCATATACGATAATCTCCCTCAGTGTTAATGTCCTGACAATTTTGTTTTTTAACCAAGTTTAATGATGTCATGTTTGCAACGAACCTCACCTTATGGGATAAGGTTATTGTTAAACTATTTCAATGTATAATCTGGTTAACTTTCAAATTGCGTGTTCTGTTAATGGAGTACCATTTGAAACATGCTGTATGAAAATTCTTCTGTACGTCATTTAGTGTTTGTTTGGTAAAGAAAAAAGAAATAAAACCTGCGAAAATAGAAAAGGCAAATGGTGTTAATCTAAAAATAAGGTGGAAATTAAAGGTGCTTGGTTGAAGAGAAGTAGAGAACAAATTAGTTGAGAGTTGAAGAGATGAATAAAAAATAGGTAAGAAATAGAGTGGAAAAGTACTAGTGTACACCACTCTATTTTATTCAATCAAACAATGAACAGTATTTCCAATCTCCTCATCTATTTTCTCCAACAAAAAAGGGTTGAATTAACTCGTCGAGAGCAAATTTTACTAAGTGTCTTTACTTTGTAAGTTGTGGACACATTGCTTGATTAAACTATAGGCTAACGAATGGGAAGAGTTTTGTAATGGTTACCTAAGCTTATAGGATTTTCTCCTCTTCTAATTCAAGGGGATGCATTTCTATGATTTACGTATAGTAAAGAGGAGGCTGCATTCTTTGATCTAATGTCTTGCAAATGTGAAGGTGGAGGTTTTAGTTTCAACTTTATCATTGTCATGATAGAAACATGTGGAAAAATAGGATATGTCTTGTTGATATGTGGTTTAATTAAGGCTCCAAATTGGGTTTTCCAGATGGCGACCCATGACTATAATTGTTTTTTTTTGTTGGCAACCTGTGAATCGTGTTTTGGTTGTCAGCAAATTAACATTTATGATTAGCTTTGTTATCTCTTATTTCATGCCATGCTTAATGTTGTTATACCTCTGCAAATTTTGTAGAACACCACAATCTTTCTAAATATTTTATGTCTGGATTTGTCCGAAGACATGTCAGATTCTTCCTTTGATCCTTAGACACGATGAAACTTTCAAGCACGAGTTATTTTTGTGTACTTGGGCTCAGTGACTCTCCCCTTCAATGCAAAAAACATATATTCTACTTGGACATATAGTTTTTATTCAAATTCAGTATCTCACAGATGCAATGCATGGAAGACTTTGAAAGTGATACTTCAGTAAAAACTAAAGAATTATATCTGTGAAAGCTTTTAAGAATATCACTAATGTTTGTGGACGTTCAGGTGATCGATATGCTGCTTTTCAAAGGGATGGAAGAGCTGATGAACGTTGTGAACCATTCCAAGCAGAGGCATCATATCATTGGTCAGTACGTAGTTGGTCAGCAAGGGCAAGTGCAGGATTCAGCCTCAAAAGACCCGGCCATCTCTCCCTTTCTGAAGAATTTCTACAGCAGCAACTACTTTTGAAACTTGGTCATAAGCTGTTCTGTTTCCTCAAATAAAGAATTATCTTAAAATGTTTTTGTATGTCAATACTGGATGAGGTAATGCTTTTGGTTTTGGATCAAACTACTGCATTCATTCTTCCTGGCTTAAGTTAAAAAGTGATATTTTTGCTGATTGTCGTGCATGCTTGCACACTGCTGAAAATATTGTTACGTGTAAGTCTATTTTATATCATTCCAGATGAATGAATACATTGCATAGCATGTTAGAGAAATAATATTGTATTTTTGTGTAATAATTCCATGATATTCGGTCACCACGATTCGCAGGTGCTAATGATTTTTTATGAAGCATCCTGCCTTTGCATTCCCATTAAGTGCCTTTTACGGTTCGTTTGGTATTTTGCAGATTTAGGGGGAGTAGAAGAAATAGATGAAAAATAAGTTTGTGCATTTGGTTGTGTAAAAATAGTTGGGTAAGGAAGTATCTATTTTTTTTTAAGATCTGTGATATAGAGTTTATGACAATTTACACATTTCGCTCAACTAGTTTAACTCCTTCACAGTTGTGTAAGGAAGTTAAAAGATGTAAAACTTGTTAGAAACTACACGATAATTGTGAATCTTATCATGAATGATCGAGATCTGAGAAATTAGGATATTTACTATGGTTTATGTTTTGACCAACAAAAGACAAAGTTGACCTGCTATGTGTAGTTGTAGTAGTCCTATTCCAAACATGTTTGTCTACAAAGTTTTAGTATATCGATCCTTGGGAATGTAAAACGAGTGTTATACGTGAATTGGTATTGGAAACCACTAATAAACGTTCAATGTAAGGAATCTTTATTTTCTTTACTCGATGGATTTTTTCAGGCAGTTTACCATTTAGTAATTTATATGAATAATTAATATTTTTTTTCATGATTTTTATTTATTTTTTATTTAGGGTTTACAAAATTTAATGGATCGTACGGCTTATTTATGTCTTCCTCTCCTAATTTTATAGTTTTGAATAAATTTTGACCAACAAAAGAGAATATGTTAAAAGACTGTTTCTAATCACATTGTTTAATACTTTTATATCATCAATTCAATCCAGTTAGATAGCCAATCTGACATTGATTTCAGCCAGCAATGATAGTTGTCACACCATCTTGTTTGCCCATGAAAGACAGTAAAAGAGCATCTTTAAGTTGTTTATAAAAGTAAAAATAAAATTTTAATGTGAATCTTGCTGGTGTGTGTTTTTAAATTGAAAAACTCTATTGAGTTTTGAGAAATATAAAATCCACATTAATAATGTTTATTAATAAGTTTAGTTCATCAATTTTCATTGGAAATGTTATAAAAACTAACTAAATTCGAAAGAAGTGACTCACGGTCGCTTTTGTAACAAGACCAGTTCACACACTTTTGTGATGCAATTAAATTCACAATGGGTTCATGGCAGGTTTTCGTGATTGCCAAAGTCGAGTGATTTAAGGTGGTTCAAGCTAAAACGGCTTACCTATAATTTAATTGAGCATTGAGCATCCAAGTTTTGTGGAATGTTACACTACATTTTAAGGGTTAGTCTCACTCTATCCATAAATATATTGCCGTAAAGATTTATTAAAAATTAATATTGTTAGAAGGTGAAATCTTACTCATTTTAAATTTTTTTTATACAAATAAAGCTGTAATTATTTTGAAACTAAGGTAATTACAATGGTCAAACTATTTAATAAAAGAATAAAATCTAACCAATTTGTATGGATTCAGATCAATGTTAAACAATGGCAACTGAAACAATTCTTAAAATATATCATAAGCAACTATATTTCGATGGAAGAAACAAGGCTATTCAACAATTTCAATGGTGAATATTATTAGTAGAGATAACAAGCATACTTTTTGTCACCAATTTCGTTTCTAGACTATGTGACTCAATGAAGCACTAACATCAGTGATACAAAGACTGCAATACAACACAAGTACACTTGTCAAAGTAAAACCTATGATGAGCAAGTATTGCTGGTTGATGATGGATCCATTAAATTTAATTTAACATACTATTTACCACGCCGATCAATCTCTTGGGCGAGCCAGCCAGAGCGAACTGAGAGCACGCAGCCGCGAAAAATAGTCGTGTATGGCGAGGAGGGCGCGAGCCGATTGGCGAGTCGTCAGAATTCGGTGCATTTGTTGAAGAGTCTGCTGGCGAAGATTATCAGCCTTATATAAACACCACAAAAAGAGTCACAAGTTAGATATTTGAATAGCATTGTTTGTTGCAAATAATAAGACATGAAATGTTCTTGGAGATTGTTTACAACACATGAGAAACTTCAATGGAACCAAAATGAGTTGGTTTAGGTAAGCAAGTGATTCTTGCTTTGGTGATTGAGATGCTAAATTGACATGAGTTCAGACAAAAGCAAAAATCAGTACTACAGATGTTACGTAGGAGATGAAAATTCTTGTGTAAACAAGTTCTAACAGCTATAACATAAAATTCTTGCCTTCCAACCAAAAATCTTTTGTTGATTAAACCAATCTTGAAATAATAACATATTATCCTTTTGGCATGTTTCTATTTTGGCATTATTTTGCTAATTATATCTTGAAATAATATTAGTGTTATGTTATATCTCATCTATAAACATGTTAATTATTCTTTATGTAATAATAATAATAGAGTTAAATATGTTTCTCATCCTCAAACTATTGTAAAATATTGTATTGCATCCCTAAACTAAATTATAAAGTATTCAGTTTCTGCACTTCATAAAATTCATGCAAAACATCCTTTTCAGCAAACATGTGGAGTGTTTCTTATATGATAAACAAAGGTCTACAATGGACTATAATATAATCTCTCCATACCATTTGATGAAGACAATATTTTTTACAATAATTTGAAAATGTAAAACATATTCAACCCAATAATAATATTATTATAACAAAAAACTAGTTTACTATGTTTCAAGAACAATTAACATTAAATAGGGATGTTTCTGTTTGGTTGGTGTAGGATGTTGATTACCAATTTTAAATAAACTAGGAAATCAAAGACGCAGTGCAAGATTTTTCAATTATTCACCAAAACCATACCACTGTGCCAAGCAATTTGCATAGAAGCAGAAGAAGAATGTACCTGTCGAATGAAGCCTTCAAGTGTCCCTAGCTTACCCATGGCCATAGCCATTTGACCCATGTAATTTGCCACATTCCCTGATGAACCAGATGAGGCAGGTGCTCCAGTGGACAATGTCTCCGCAAGGGACTGTTGCAATGCTTCCATACCCTGAGACAATGCATCTTCTGCCTGTTGGGAAGATTGCTGCAAGTTGGTGATACCCATCAGCTGCTGCTCTGTCAGAGGTTCCAATTGATTTGCCAGCAGCTGCAACACAACCAAATTTGCAGGACTCAATCCAAATGCAAGGAAACAAAAAACAAATTTTTCAGTTATGAGAAACTTGGAAGTAGAGGTTAGAACACATGTTAATTATTCTTCTTTTGGCACTTGGCTACCACTACCATGGCAGATTCTCATTCTTATGTTGATATTTATTGAAATTAGTCGAAGATACAGAGCCAATTGTTTACAAAGCACAAGATATATTTAAAATAACATATATTGATAATAGCAAAAGATTATTATGGTTGAAAACTACACAGAATTGCTGAGAGCAATTAAAGTTTATAAATGAGAATGAGCACAGGAGCATACCAGTTATGCAAGTTCATTGGATTACAGTGAGAAAAGGCAGAGCCAGATTCTAGGGGCAAAAAGAAACTATGCTTATTGTATTCCCTACAACTTAATCCTAATCATTTGTGTGGAGTAACAGCTAAAACTAACTCTATCCTTGATCAAATGAAAAATCAAAACCACAGACTACGAGAGGCATCAACAGCAGCATTCTCACATATAGTACAAAAGAAGCCCTATGTAATACACCATCACTCTCTTAGATTTATTACCAGCCAGCTATAGTGCATTACACCACAGCAACTATAAATATATATTCAACAACTGACCTAGCATATGAATGTCATTACTTCTTTTACACAATATTCTGCAACTAACTTGATAATCCCAAATTCCTCTGAGGGACTTTTACTGTGTCTTGAAACCATGACAACTGAAAAGAAAAGAATCAGCATAACCTCACCTTGAGAAGTTCAGATGACCGAAAACCACCAAGCCACAAAAAGCACCTCTCAGCAGGCGTTTTCCACATACCAGACAACAGATGGAAAACATCAGCCTTGGCTGCAACACCCTTCAACCTAAAAATTTCATCATAATGTGCCAATATACCATCAACAATCATGCGCAGTTCAGTGTCACTTGCATGAGAATTTACAGCTGCTCTTAGCTCATTTATTTGTCGATTCTGCTCTTCCAGCCACCTTGCATATTCTGCATCAAATTGCATTGCCCCTGGAAAATAGTGTAATGATGGTTATGGTATGGATAACCTACCATAGCTATGGAGAACAACGTTTACTGAAATAAATCGTTACAACACAACAGATTATACTACTATGTTTTAGACACATTTTTATATCAAACAATAGCAACAAGTAACTTATTTTATAGATGTGAGATACCATTTCCACTTAGTGTATGTGCTTGATCACCCGAGCTTGATATGAAGATTCCCTACAGAGGGAGAAACAAGATATTTTGTTTAAAATTACACATGATTGTCAAGAAATATGTTATACAACAAGCAAGAGCAGAGAAAAAGAAAGCATAGAATTATGTCAAATTTAACTGTGAGGATTGACTAAAACCTCACCTGCTGCCTAGCTCGCTGAAGCTCTTGCTCTAGTTGGGTCAGCTTCAAGCGACTGCTTTCTAACTGTTGGACATAGGCCTATGTAAAGAAGCCACAGAAGTATGAGGAAAATGAGCTTAAGCCTGATGGTCTTTTTCCTTGCATTTGAATAGAAAGTGGGCACGTAAACATAATTATTCCTTAGAACTACCATAGAGGCCAAAGAAGTTTAAACATTATAAACAAATCATTGAATCAGCTATAAAGAAATTATCTTGACCGAAAGCACAAGAAAAATGTTGAAAATCCACTTCTTAACATAGTATGAGAATCATTGTTAGAGTCTGTTCTAACGAAATTTGTTGGCTTTAAATTGTTCCACCCTATATCGAACCGCTATCAAACCATCCATTAATATCTAGTTCCAAGCTTGAGATGTATATACCTTGGGATGAAGGAGGATGTTGAAAGTCTCATTAACTAAATATATGACCAATTTAAAGTATATAAGTGGATGCAAATCTCACATTACAAGCCAGTTTTGTAGGATTGAGTTAGCTTTAAAGTCCATCCCTTAACAACATCAACAACAAAAACAAAAACAAAGAAAAAAAAAACTTTCTAGAAGCTCAATACTGAATAAGAAAGTAATACATCAATTTCCAATTCCCTATTGCTATAAAATGATGCTTAAATTTAACCAATGAATCTAATATTGATAATTAAAAGAGATTTTGATAATGAAACTACACATTTAACTAAAGATTCTTTTATATACATCTTAGCCTAACTGACATCTATTCAAGTGAAAGCAAGTTAGAATATCATGAAATCACTTTTAATTTTTTATTTGAATTTTTAAAATTGAAATTAAGATAATAAGGAGATCAAAAAATTATTATATTAATCTTCATTTTTTAATAAAGATATTACCAGAAGAAGCATATAAAAAAGGAACTCAGACTCTACTATAAATATTATTTTATATCAAAATATTATACTGTATTTCAAAAACATGCATTGTTTGAAAGTAATATTGACCACGTAACTATTTGTATTGCTTAAAAACATTTAAATTAAAATTACTCAAATAGTATATAATGTTTATTCCAATTAATACATTAAATGAATTTCGTATTTTATATATTAAGAGTGAAACGTTCAAAATATTTAATAACAAAACTTTGATCAATGATTTTGAAATTAATTAAAAAATAATAAATAATAAATTAAAGTAAAATTTGAATATAAAGTTCAGGCCTCATAATTTCTAGACACAACTCTGATACTAAATTTTTAATAAATTTTAAGGGCAATCTTTACCTTACAAACCGTCTTTTAAAGATAGATTAGACTCAAATCCACTTTCTAAGAATATGGTAATATACACAAAAATACATGGTAAAGGGAGAGCAACAATGGGCCATTCACTATTTATGTCCTATTTGCACAACCAAAAAACACTATGACACAATAACCATATTAACACAGGGAAGCAAGAAAATATATGCATTTACATGAACGAATATTAACCAAAAAAAGGTAAGTAAACACAATCCATACTTTCTTTCTCAAACGGCTTTTTCTTGCAGCTTCACGGTTCTGGGCAAGCCTGCGGAGAGTCTACAATAATATTTTAAAAAACAATTATCATCAGGTAACAAATACCATATGGAATTCTAGATACATTCTATATAACAATTTATAATATATTAAACCTTCTGATCTGATTTATCTTTTGATCTGTCACTAGAGTCAGAAACAATAGCAAGGGATTGATTTCTATCAAACTGCAAACACAGGGCACATCAAATGTTAGATTGTCAAGAATATCTACCCACAAAGTTTCTTTGCTGATTTAAGGAACAGATTTAAAACGACATATATGATCCAATATTTTATTTGAACACTCCGTAGATTAAATTCAATCATGCAATTGGGCACTGGTTGAAAAGTTCATTCTGAACTGGTTGCCAAATATAGGTTAGGAATATTAAATAGCATCAGTTTATCAGTAAGGGGGAAACAGCACAGAAAGTAAAGAAACTTCACCGGCTGATTCTTGTCGTCAGTGTCAACGTCTGTAGAAATATCAGTCCTGGGACTGGCATCAGCCATGGCAGACTCCTCCTGGTTATCTGTATTACCAACTAATATAGTGTCAGGATTTGATGATTGAACCTTCTGTAATCGCAACCTATGCGGCTCTGTTTGATTCGTCAATGGGCTTTTATCAAGTGAAGTTGGCAACTACATCAAAGAGAAAATACATAAAAGTAGAAAATAAGCCTTACTACCCAGCTAAAATTTCACCTCACTTACTAAAGCAGAAAATCCATTGGATGAAAAGAACTAGAGAAACTCACCTGATCAAGGCTATGAATGGGAACAGAACCCGGATAAATTGTTTGGCTACTTACTTTTAGTGAGTTGTAAATTGGGTCTGAATCAATGATTAGGGAAAATTATTAGCCAAAGGTAAGCCTATGAAACTAACAATGTTTGTAGCAATAAAATAAAAAAAAAACGAACCAGGTTATAAACATCCATTTCTAGGTGTTTAGCTAAGAGTAGCATTTGTGCAATGATGAGTCTTGGAATGAGATTATTCCTTTTAGTTAATATTACCTTTGCCAAGCAGGCTATGTTTGTCTCCCAACTTATTTTCACTTAAAAAGTTACTTGAAGGTTAAAGGCTAAAAATAAGAGGAGCAAGACTATGCTCAACCACCTAGATAAGTGGTCCAAAAAGGAACACAACCACCAGACTAATCTAATAATCATAACATTGTCCACACCAGATCCCCACCACACTAATCTAATAATCTCCCACAAACCTCTGGCTACTGTTTGATGCCACCACTGGAAGCAATTTCTGACTGGCGTTCAGTTTTTATTTTCACGAGACTCTTCTCACCTAATTTATTTAATGTCTCAACTCTTCTCTTTGAGCTTCATCCTCTTCTTCGCTTTCATCACCTCACTCCCCTCATCAGCCTCCACAGCCACCTCTCCTTCAACACAATCTCTCCTTTCGACTGCACAAGCTCCCCACAGGCCCACCCCATTGCCAACAACACAATGGAGGGGATACTAGCTCTTGATCTTGTTTGTAACCTTACCCAGCAAGCCCCAAAAGAACATCGTTAGGTCAAAGGGAAGCCTTTCACAAACCCAATGTCTCCACCACCACTCGAGAGATTTTCAAGAAGGCCAAATGTAAGGACAATGATAGGTTTGTTTTTTATGATGATGCCAACATAGGTATGACACTCTTAACTGACTCCACCACAGGGTTTCAAGTTTTGGATTTCAAAAGCCTGCCTAGATTTTAAAGACGTGACGGGATTTACTTTAATAGAGTTAGAGAGGAAGCTAGTTTGAAGGGGGCTTGAGGTAGTGCAATTGGGACTGTGCGGTGGTGGAGAGCTGTGAGGCAGTAGCAATATCGACTCAGATTGGAGTTTTGGTAAAAAAAAAAAGGACTGGAAGAGGGTTTTCCAAGTGACAATACCGTTTGTGATAATAGTAGTTGGTTATAGCAAACTTTGCTACCGCAAATCACATTCAACAGTAGCCGCATCACACTGCTATTCACTACTATGCTTGCATACTAAAGTTTAATCCTTGTCCACTGTTGAAAGCTTATAAAATAGCTCTCCCATTTCTCTTTGATATCTTGATCTATAACCAAATTTTTCCTCCTTCATCCTTGATACATGTACCATAGTTCAAAACTCTTGATTTCCTTTTCCTATTTTTGGCAAGCTTATCCATCTTTTGCGCTCCATTCTTTGTCACTGTGGTCTAAATAAAAGTCCTCGAGATTTGGATCAGGCCTCACTCAGTTTTTCCTTGCCTTGTTTCTAGCCTTTTGATACCTTGCTCAATTTTCAACCTTTTTAAGGCCTTCCTTTTGCTTCTTTTCTCAAACTCTTATTCCACCAGCAAGTTTTCTTATCTCTTGATCCAAAACCCTTTATTTTACTCAAGATGGCCTAAATAAATAACCTTCCTAACTGTAACTACTTGTTTCATGGATTTATAACTTCTCAGCTCTTTGTTTATTACTTATATTGTGGGATAAGACTCTCTTGCAATTACCATGTAATCCTTACAAAGCTACAGATCAGAACTCCTTACCACCAAAACGAAATCAATTTACAACCTCAAGATAAAGAAAGAGCAACCTTCCATAAATGCACAACACCATTTTTTTTAGAAATGGTAATGAAAAACTAGACAAAAAAAATAGCAAGGTCTTATAAAGATAATTTGATGGTATCATAACATAAGATAGTACAACATATTGACAGTTACACGTAAACTTGGTTATGTTTGATTGCAGAAATCTTACTTCCACTAAGGCCAACAGCATCCTCTACGCGATATGGCTGGTCAAATGCACCAAAGTCAGAAACACGAAAAGAATCAATTGTGCTCCCCTCTGCATAACTGAATACTATGCGCTGTCAGAATTGCACTAAAACTTGACAGTCTTTATACTTCATTATTGGTAAAAATCACATAAAAACAGAAGTCATATATAAGTAGAACACAGAATTAAGTTTCCAAATTATTTCCAAATCCATGATTTTCTTTCTAAAATATATATTCTATTCTCACTGAAACAAATCCCAGATTTCCAGTAAAAGGAGAAACTTTAGAGCACTTTTACTGAAAATGTAAAAGGAAACAAAAAGTGTGCAAGGAGACACCTGGCAATGGCATGCAGTAAACTTCGTCAAAACAAGTTCAAACAATTATGACAGTCTTTTCTTACATCATGGCATGATGCTATAACTTAAAAGACGGAAGTTAAAACAGATGTCACTTTTTCAGCAATATTTTTCACACAAAAAAAAAAAAAAAAAAAAAAAAAACAGCATTCTGCTTCTACATATAAAAATGGGTTATTGAAGGCTATATGCCTATATCATGGTAATGAAATGAGACCATAGCACACAGAATTTTCCGGTGGCTGCTACTGAAACCCACTCTGGTGTTGTGCCAATAGTACCAAATTATTTACTAGTCCAATATACCATAATTTAATCCTCCCACCCTTCAACCCTCTCTGTGAAATAGTAATCAAGCACACATTACATATTCTCCTAAGTCCTCATGAATAATTTGCAGACTACTTTCTCTTACATCATCCAGTTTCTTGTATAATTTGTTGTGTGACATAGATTTCCAATATGGTTCCCTATGAGAATGATATCATGACAATCATGAGTAAAGTCATGGTCTTTTCAGTTGATGATTCTTAGTTTCCCCCAAAGTCTCCAGCTACGGCGACCAAGATAAGACCAACACCTCTCAACATTGTCACACAAGTCTCCAACATCAAAGTATTTCGATGCCATGCGAGTGGGCATAGAACAAAAATCTCCCTCAACCCCAAATAACTCTCAATACAAGCACCAATTGATAGGTATTCACACCTATCCAACGAAAAAGGGAGAATTATATTATTTGTGAAAATAGAGAAAGTACTAAAACGTAAGAGCAATATTTGCTCCCAGCCAAGGATAACACCTCTGGCCCAATGCAAATTCCATAGGAAAACGAGAAAGTGTTATCTCTCACCTAGACTATGCTCATTCTCAACTAACTTGTACTCCTATGTCTCGTATATCGTCTAATTAGAAATTTACATGATGGCTGAATTTTAGCCCTCTTCCAACGAGTGCAAATTTACAAGGGCTTTATGTAGTCCATCTTGGAGTATATGCATACCCATGGTACTATAAACTATTATCAAGGTTTAGGCTCCCAACTGGGGCTTAAGTTTTTATGTTAAATCTTGAGCAACTGCTGCATTTGTGAGAACAGTTGCTATGTAGATCCCTACTCATATCCCTAGGATCTTGAACTGAAACCTACCTTCACAAGGATTGGGGATTCAAGAAGAGGCGTAATTATCCCCAATTACAATGGCATGAGTGCATTTTGAGCACCACCAGTTTCTATAGATTTATTCTAGCAAACTGATAACTATAACAGAGCCTTTTAGTATTATTTACTCCCCATTTAAAACAAAAGAAACGCAAACAACCACAAAAATCACAATGTTATAGGTATTCTAAGTATCACCCAACATCATTAAAGGACAAATAAACATCTCAATACAAAACAGAAAGAAATTTCTCATGTACCACTGGTGTAAGCAAACATCAAATGAAGACCTACTACAATTAATAAGTAAAACCAAGATTCACAACAAAAAAATCAGCAGAAATATGAGAAATGATAGAAGAGAAAAAAGAAGATTTCTCCATTTATGCAAATACTAAACCAAGAACATTTGGAAAGAGGAAATTTACCTAGAATTGGAAATGGGTAACTCAGAATTGAAGCTCGGCATTCCTCTTTCAGCTCCCTTGTCATCTTCAAGACCAAAACCCCCGGTAGTTCTACTCCCCATACATTGTTTTCAACACCACGTCCTCAATTCCCCAGTAGCTGAACAAAACATGAAAACCTAAAACCCCTAACCCAAAACAAAACAAAACAAATTCAATAAAACACATGACGTCTTCAGTAAAGCTGAAACCAACTACTAGGAAATTCTCAGACCTAGCACAAAACAAAACAGAATCAGAAATAAACATTGAACAAGCCAATCCTAACACCCCCTCCCCCGAAAACAGAAATTGCTATTACATCCTTAGAAACCAGAAAGTGAATGCCAATCAGAAGAACACGGTGAATACCACAGAGAAAGAAAAACAAAATCACAAACTGAAGCAGCAACAAAAACCCTTAAGCTGCAGAATTAACTCCCATGAACAAAAAATCACCATCGTTTGTCAAAAAAGTGCAAACTTTAGCACATCCGTGTGCAACCATAAGCCGCCCCAACTTACCGAGAATGAGAACACAGCCCACCAAACGAAGTGCTCCAAAGTCAAAGCAACACACTTTGAGAAGAAAAAGACCAATTTGACACCACCCCAGATGTCCCAAATGAAAAAGAAGAAGATAAAATAATAATTTAAATAAATAAACAAATAAACACCAAATCTAAGCTCAACTAGATCAAATTTCCAAAAATCGCCTGGTCCCAGTAGCACTAAAATCCACCATGAACATCACAGTCTTTACTCATGCAACATAAAAATATGGTAAAAGATGAAGCAAACCCACCTTGGAATTCTGATGATGATGATGGGTATGATGATGGTACTGTTGAACTTTGTTTGTAGTTATTGGATTTTAAGATTTAAGTAAAGAAGGGAAGCAAGAGAAGAGAGAGACAGGAACAGGGATGATGCCAATCTCTAGATGTCTTCTTCTGCTAAAATCTTCCACTTTCCAAGGGCTAATGATTTTCTAATTAAAATTTTCATGGTAATGTTTTAGTGCTTTAACATGGATTATTATCAGTATTTTATTTCTGATAATTAATATTTTTGTTTGACATTTTTATGTTGAAACAATTTTCAATACTATGTTGGTAGCATCGTGTCAATAGTTTAAAAAAAGTGATTTATGAGATGATCAATTTGTTTTCCTGCTACAGATTCTGCTAGATAATTTTGTTTAATGCAGTTGTATGTTTTCGGACAAGAGAATCATGTATTAGTGGTTTTTTAAAATAAAAAATTATATTAATTTGCAATTATATTTTGTATTTTTAATTTCACATTTTGGTTATTGTTATTTTTTATTCTAAATTTTGAAAATTAAATCATTTTTGTTACATTTTTAATTTTGCATACTTTCATATTTTATATTTTCGTTAATTAAATTATTTCTTGATGGTATCTTTGATAAATATATCAAGTTCAAGATTCAATTGGATAAAATAAAAGAAATAAACTATATACAAAATTAAATAAAAATATGTGCATGTTTAAAATTGAAAGACTACAATTATAGAGAAAAAATGACATGTTAATAAACCTAAAAGGCAATCTTACTTAAAAAAGACAATGATTATTGTTTAACTACAATCCTTTATTGGACTTGAACATGTATTTTGAATTGAATCAGAACAGTTTTATTGTAGTTTATTACTGTTTTTTTCAATAATACCATTGGTAATTATAAATTTCCTACTTGTGTTATTAAATTTTAATTTTAATTATTTCTGTAGTTTTATTTATTTTTTTATTTTTTAAATTAAAAAGTGCTTTAATCTTAACGCGGTACTTTAACCTTGTGTAGTCTTTTTTTAATTCTTTATGGATTAAACTAGTAGAAACTGAAAAGAGTTAAAAAATAATAATATATAAAATTAAAAAATGATATTTTATTAAAAGAAATTCTTAATTATATTTTACTTGTATATGTAGCTTAAATATTTACTTTTTTATTTATTTTCTGTTATAATTTTTTTAAGTAGTTTTTACTGTGTTAGAGAATCAGAGGTTTGAGATTTACTGACACTGACACAGTTACCTTCTATTTTGTGACAAAGACGTGATCCTCTGAGCTTAGTCCTATGTCTGCTATGATGCACTCACTTTGGTCGCATTTGCTGTGGTTCCAATGTCAATCCTTTGTTTTTCTATATAGAAGTGAAAAGAAAAAAAAAAAAGTTAAGATAAAAATATAAATTTTCACGGGAATTCACCTATAAAAGGGAAAAATAGAGGAGGGAAGATTTTTTTTTTTCAAAAATCTTAAATAACTTTTGAAATAAAATTGTTAATTTATTCTTATAAAAATTATATAATTTATATTAATTGTTAAGTTAAGTTTTGTTTTTAGGTAATATGTATATGTATTTTTTGAAATTTTCACTTATTAATGATAAATAAATAAAAACATTTAAGACCTAATATTGTAGAAGTGATACTGGTTTAAAAATAATGAGACTTGATTTTTTTTTCAATATTAAATGATTTTAATGTAAATAGTTCTGTTATAAACAAGTTTTATTATTTTAAAACATGTTATTTCTTTAAAAATTACTTTTTTAAAATTTTATAACCTCTTTCTAGAAGTTATTTTCTTGTGTTCATCTGTTTGAAAATCAAAGACTGCTTGAGTGATCACAACAGCAAAATTTTAAAGTCTACCTAATTAGTTTCTCCAAAAGAGTAAGTTAGTTTCTACTCTTTTTCTTTGGTATGTCTCATTTTCTTTGCATGTGAACAATAGTGTTTTTGCATGTACATCTGAGTCTTCTATAAGACTTTCTAAAAGTATACCTGATAATGTTTCTGTGAGTTGTAGTGCAAATAAAGTTATTTGAGTTGGTGGAGTCATCTTAGCTCTTGTAGAGCAGTTGAGTCCTTTGTAAGGTAAGAGAAGTTAAATACCTTGTTTTTAAATTTGTAGTAACTTGATAATCTGAATTGGTATGTGAAATTGCATGGAACTATTGTTGAATCTATGTTGAAATTTGTGATAGTGTATTTTATGACATGTTAAATTAATGAACTTTGATTGATAAGAATTGTTGTTTATTTAGGTTGGTTTTAGTTGAAAATTGAGGGTTTTTATAGGTAAAGTTCTAAAGAAATTAATGTAGAAGTAAATTTGGTGTTTTAAGGTTGTATTGAGATCATTTAAAGCTTGGTTAGCATCTTAGTCACCAAAATATGACTTGTAACTTGTAAAAATATGATATCTTGAGTTTTGAAGTGGGGATGATTCGGTGCATCTCATTTCTGTCCAAATAAGCAAAATGGTATTCAATTTTGGATATAAACATGTTTTTGAATCCATTCTAGTGTTAAGGATATCATTTTGATCATTTGGATATGAATTGGGGATAACCAAATTAGAAAAATCATATTGTTGTCAAAAACTGACAAGAACAATCGATTATTGATAATCGATTATTGATAATCGATTATTTCAGTCAGAATTGCATTAGTGCAATAGGTATTCATAGATGATCGATTATCAGATCTCATAATCGATTATTTCAGTAAGTATTTTTGTTTTTCTTTAAAACTTAGATGATCGAAGCCTAAAGTTGATATGATTATTCATGTGTGTTTTGATTTATGTTATGAATGTGATATTGTTTTAAAATGTATGAATGTTCTTTTAGTATTTTAGTTTTCAGTTATGTCTTTATACATTCGTCTGAGTTTGTTTTCTCTTTTACAATGATCATCTTAATGGTGTGACTTAAAGGTATCTTTGGTAAGCAAAAGCTAGCGGGTAGCGGAGCTTAAGTTTAGAATAGAATATTTCATCGTTTTCTTTTTGTTTGTAAAGTCTATATTATGTTTTTGATTTAATGTACTATCTTCTTGTACAATAGGGTATATATGTTTTACTATTATATGTTATTTCTAAATAATTGTAATAACAATTTATATATTTTTTCTTGAGTTAACTGTTTTATAATATTAAAAATGTGATATATCTTAAAATAGTTGAATACTATGAAAATTGTGATGTTACATTAACTATTTTTCATATAATATTTTTATTGTTATTTTTTTTCACTCACATACTTAAAATTTAAAAGAAAAAGTGATTACAATTTTGATAAAAAAAAATTATAATCTCACAATATATAAATAAATTATACAAAAAGAAAGTATTTGATAAATACAAAAATATACGATTAGTCAAAATAAATTAAATAAAAACCATATTTTATTTTCAAATCTTAATACTAACAACATGTATCAAAATTAATGATATGCATATGTAACAGTGCAATAAGAAATAGAGACAAACGCAGAGTATAATGACTTTTATTATTCAAAGATAGTGTCTCAGTACAAGCATCAAGAGGCACTAAAATAAAGGGTGATAGTAAAATAGTATGAAGAACTCTGCACACACGTAGGCCATTCCTGAAAAAGGAAAATATGGAGGAAATTTAGAAGAGTGTGCAATTGAAGAACAGAGGAGAATATTCAGAGAGAATAGGTAGATGCAGAGAGGAGGGGTCCATACCAGAAGCGTAATCAATCCACAATGAAATCCCCCCATTTTGTATTCTTTCTCTTAACACGTGTTCCTCTCCTCAAAATGTTGTCATCCTCTCTGCTTGACACGTGGTTATTTTGTGTAACCACTACCGCTTCTTTCCTCACCCTGCTGTCACGCTTTGTGCGTGTTATAATACCCCGTTCTTGAACAGCAACCTTGTCCTCAAGGTTGAACTGAGGATAGGCTTTCTTGAATTCTTCTATGTTTTCCCAGGAGTTGTCTGCCTCCNTATGAGAATCCCATTGGATCAACACTTCATCTACTTCTCTTCCATTTATGATCACCACTCTTTTATCCAAAATTTGATAAGGTTGCAGTATTGGTCCAAATTCATTTGTAGTAAGCGGTAATGGAAAATATGGCTGGTTAGAATCTCCGTGAAATTTCTTAAGCAGTGAAATGTGGAACACTGGATGTATTTTGGCTGACTCTGGGAGGAGAAGTCTATAAGCTACCTTACCAATCCTTGCAAGAACTTCAAAAGGGCCAAAGTATCGTAAGCTCAACTTCTGATTCTTTCTTAAAATCACAGACTGCTGCCTGTAAGGTTGTAGCTTTACTAAAGCAAGATCCCCCACCTCCAAGAAAACATCTTTTCTCTTCTTATCCGCTTGTCCTTTCATATAATTTTGAGAATGCTGGAGTTTAGCCTTTAATTTGGCCAATAATGCATCACGGTTCTTTAAGACCTCTTGTAGATCTACAGGATCAGTAGCAGTGTGCTCATACTTGATTATGTTTGGTGGTAATTTTCCGTAGACAGCTTGGTAGGGAGACATACCAATACTATGATGGAAAGATGAATTATACCAGAATTGTGCCCAAGGAAGCATCTCTAGCCATTTCTTAGGATGATCAAAGACAAAACATCTGAGATACATTTCCAAAGTCTTGTTTAAGTTTTCNGTTTGACCATCCNATTGCGGATGATAGGCGGAACTCATGGCTAAGGTCGTGCCTTGATATTTGAACAAGAACTTCCAAAAGTTGNTNATGAAGACCCTATCACGATCTNACACAATGGATTTTGGAAATNCATAGAGTTTGACAATATTTTGAATGAATGCTTCAGCTACAATTTTGCTATTGAATCCTTGTTTTAAAGGAATGAAGTGTGCAAACTTTGATAATCTATCGATGATCACCATGATATTGGAATAACCGTGCGAAATTGGTAAGCTGGTGATGAAGTCCATGGCAATGTCCTCCCAAATCAGATTTGGAATAGGTAGTGGCTGCAGTAATTCAGCAGGTAATGACTGGTTTACCTTAGCTTGTTGGCAAATCGTGCATTCCTTCACAAACTTCCGTATATCGTCTCTCATCTTAGGCCAAAAGAATTGAGTACTCAGTCGGGCCATAGTTCTTGTAGTACCCGCGTGACCTCCCACTCTTGTGCCATGGAATTCTCCTATGATCTGATTTATTACCTCTGCATTAATTGGCAGCATAATTCTCCCTTTCCAAGTCAAAACATCATGCTGGACTGCATAGTCACCTTTCTTTCCGTAGTTGTTCATACATTCGTGGAAAATTTTCATCAATTGTTCATCTTTTCTGGTGGCTTCTGCTATTGCTTTCAACCAACTATTTAGAGGTTCTGACCATGCCATGGAGAAACTCCGAGATAACGCATTAGCAGGGATATTCTCCTTTCCTGGGGAATATTGTATGGTGAAATCAAACCCTATAAATTTAGGGAGCCATTGTTGTTGTTCAGGGGTTTGTAACGTCTGTTCAAGCAATTCCTTCAAGCTCTTCTGATCGGTTTTAATAATGAACCTGTGACCAAGTAAATAGTGCCTGAATTTAGACAATGATTCAGTTATAGCATAAAATTCCCTTGTATATGCAGATTGCTTCTGCATTCTCATGGACAATTTCTTTGAGAAATAAGCAATAGGATGCTTATTTTGACTCAAAACAGCTCCTATACCCAACCCTGAGGCATCAGTTTCCAGTACAAATGGTTCAGCAAAATTTGGAAGTGCTAAAACAGGAGCAGTGGTAAGGGCGAACTTCAATTCTTCAAAAGCTTTATGGGTTGCTGCACTCCACTTAAATGAATCTTTCTTTAAGAGATCGGTCAATGGTGCAACAATTTGGGCATAGTTTTTTACAAATCTCCTATAGTACCCAGTTAAGCCTAAAAATCCTCTCAACTGCTTGAGGGTTGTCGGTTTCAGCCAGTTTTTTACTGCCTCTACCTTTTCAGTCTCCATAGTTATTCCATTTCCTCCCAGAGTGTGACCCAGATACCCTATCTGCTGAACTCCAAAACTGCATTTAGAGAACTTAGCAAATAATTGATTTTGTTTGAGTATCTTTAGCACAACTTCCAGATGGTGTAGATGGTCTTTCCAACTTGAACTGTAGACCAATATATTATCAAAGAAAACCAAAACAAATCTTCTCAATACACCCTTAAAGATGTGATTCATGAGACTTTGAAATGTTGTTGGTGCATTGGACAACCCAAATGGCATAACCAACCATTCATATAATCCTTGATGAGTCCTAAATGCCGTTTTATGTTTGTCCTCTGGTTTCAATAAAATTTGGTGGTAGCCCGACCTTAAATCCAGCTTAGAAAAATAGCAAGCTCCGTACAACTCATCAATAAGTTCATCCACCGTTGGAATTGGAAAGTTGTCCTTAATTGTTATAGCATTCAAGGCTCTATAGTCGGTACAGACCCTCCATGTACCATCTTTCTTCTTGACTAAAAGAATTGGAGATGAAAAAGGACTGTTGCTTGGCTGTATAATACCCTCTTTTAACATGCCTTCCACCAATTTTTCAATTTCTTCTTTTTGACTGTATGGATATCTATAAGGCTTCACCTTAACTGGATTTGATCCTTCTAACAAAGGAATAGAGTGAACATGACTCCGTGGTGGGGGTAGTCCATCGGGTTGGTTAAAGACCATGCTGTAATTTTGAAGTAAAATCACCAAATCTGGCTCCATGTCGGCGGGCAGTTCTAAGAGAGGGAAGTTGTGAGTGTCTTGGTGTACCAACTGTAAACTATATATCTCAGCTAAAGCCTTAGTGTCAATCAGTCTCCTTATGTGATGCAGTTGTGCGGTTTCTAGTATCATTTCTTTATCTCCTTGTAAAGTGGTGAAATGACCATCTTGCAAAAACTTGATTTGTAGAGAGTCGTAATCTGCTAAGTGAGGGCCAATTGTCTTCAACCAATTTGCTCCAAGGATAAGGTCAGCACCAGATATTGGCAATAGAAACACAGGTAATGTGAAAACACTGCCCTGTGCTATTAATGTCAAATTCTGTATTAAGCCCTCCGATTCCATGTAATTCCCATTTCCGACCATTACTTTGAACGAAGGTGTCTTCACCACTGGAAGTTTCAAAAATTTCGCCACCCTAGGTTGTAAAAAATTATCAGAGCTGCCTCCATCAATCAATACTTTTACTGGCATGGTGCCAATATGTGCGACAAACCTAATTGTCCCTATTCCGAAACCACCTTTCAAGGCATTCAAAGATAGGTGATGATCCTCTTGTATTGTTGCTTCTGTGTCGTCATGTAACGCAGTCTCCGATTCCACATTATCTGAGTCCTCCTCCCCCAATTGGAGGACAAAACATGTTTGTTTGGGCACTTGTGATTAAAAGAGAATTTCTCATCACAGAAATAACATAAACCCTTTTCTCTTCTTAATTGCATTTCTGCTGGGCTTATTCTTTTGACAGTTGTGTTTCTGAATGGTGGTCCTGGTGGGTTAGGTAACAACGGGGATAAGGATGATTTGGTTGCTGGTAGGATGTTCCTTGTGGTGTTGAGACTCCATGCAGTTGTAACTTTTGGAGAATTTGCATATCGAATTGCAGAAGTAGGAGTAGGCGTGGCACCGGGCATGTATTTCTCTTCATACAGTTTAGCTAATGCTACTTCTCGTAAAAGGGTTGTTGGAGTGAAGGCAATCACGTCTCTTCTAATATCAACATGTAAACCACTCATGAAGCAATTTAAAATAGCTTCCTCCGTTAAACTCGCACATCTATTTGCAAGCGACATAAATTTCATATAGTAATCTGATACCGATCCTTGTTGTTGCAGCTTAAACATTTCTGCCATGGGACAATCAAATGGAGAGGGCCCAAATTGAGATTCCAAAGCACGCATCAACGCTGTCCAAGTTGTGACTGCTTCAATCTTCTGCAACATTTGGAACCATGGCACCACATCTCTCTCAAAATGCATAGAAGCTATTTCAACACGCTCAGCATCAGGTGTGTTGTGGTAGTTGAAAAACTTATCCGCTTTGAAAATCCATTNTAAAANNNGGGTGGAGCCATCGAAGTGCGGAAACCCGAGAGATATGTCCTTGACCGGGTTCAGAGAATTTAGTGGAGGAACCCTAAATGTGGAATTTGAGTTCGAAGGACTTCCAATTGTCTGAGTGGAATTTTGCAATAGTTGTTGTAAGACGAGTTTGATTTCATCCATCGTGGAATCCTGATTACGATTCCTTTCATCTATCGTGTTCTGCAACTTTTCCACCGTTGCTGTTAGACGACGCAGATCATCAGTCGTCGTGCGGATCTCGGTTTGGAGTTCTTTCAATCTTGTGTTCTCAGCCATGGAAGACAATGAAAGCACCAATGTAACAGTGCAATAAGAAATAGAGACAAACGCAGAGTATAATGGCTTTTATTATTCAAAGATAGTGTCTCAGTACAAGCATCAAGAGGCACTAAAATAAAGGGTGATAGTAAAATAGTATGAAGAACTCTGCACACACGTAGGCCATTCCTGAAAAAGGAAAATATGGAGGAAATTTAGAAGAGTGTGCAATTGAAGAACAGAGGAGAATATTCAGAGAGAATAGGTAGATGCAGAGAGGAGGGGTCCATACCAGAAGCGTAATCAATCCACAATGAAATCCCCCCATTTTGTATTCTTTCTCTTAACACGTGTTCCTCTCTCAAAATGTTGTCATCCTCTCTGCTTAACACGTGGTTATTTTGTGTAACCACTACCGCTTCTTTCCTCACCCTGCTGTCACGCTTTGTGCGTGTTATAGCATCATACATATAATTTTTTTAAAAATACTTAAAAAACTCAACGAGTATATATCTTTTTTTTCACCAATCATTTGGGTTGTTTTCTTGATCTTGCATGATAAGACACTCATTACAAACACTAGTGTTCAAGTTGAATTTACTCCAAATTTTAGTTCGATATTTCAAATGACACTCCCCAATTTAATTAAATTACGAAATGGTGACAATTATTCTATCCTCTTAATTAACATTAAAAGCAACAAGTAGCAACTTTGATGACAAAACTGTATGGAATAAGATAAACAATGATGGAGATGAAATACTCACCTGCATTTTTTGAAAGCATCGAATTAAGAAGATACAAAATATTTAGGGTACAAATGCAATCAAATATTTATGAAGTTGATCGTGTAGTGCCCAAGGTAATACTAATTGAAGATTAACAAAAACAAGAGGAAATAAATAGTTAAAAATTGAATAAGGGGACAAAAGTTTTGTAAAATCAAAGAAATTTATTAAAAAGTTAATATATATATATATATATATATATATATATATATATATATATATTTATATTTATTAATTTAACAAATTAAAAATTGAAGTATGATTATATATTAATTAAACATGATTATATTAATATTTTATTATTTACTTATTTTAATATATTTCCTTACCAATAACAACTTAATCATTATAATTAAATAATTTTATATTATAAATTATGATGTTAATAGCAAACTTTATTGCATATCTTTTTCTAAAACAAAAATTGATATATAAAATTAATTCCAAACGGAATAATATTTTTTTTATGGGGATACACTTAAATAGTAATTTTTTATTCATTAAATTTAAGCTTAATTAGTATTTTGTATTCAATATTTGTGGGTTTATTTAACGTGATTTTCTAATTTTGCTTTTGTCTTCAATTCAATTATCATTTTATTTTTTAAAAAATTAAATATGGTCTTATATATTAAATTAGTGTTTACAGTGTTTGAGTACTGAGTAAACCATAACGCGCCATTCTAAACCAATGGTGAAAAGTGGGAGGAGAAAAAAAAATTGAAGAAAACTAAACAAATAACAAGATGGTGTACATGATTATAAATGATGTTAATACTAAATTAACATAATTGAGTACATTGAATTTTTTAAATAAAATGGAGATTTCAATTAAAAGACAAAAAAAATTAAAGGATCACAAATATTGGAACCAAAATATTAATTAAGCCTTAATTTTACTTAATTTATTAGTGAATAATTTTTTTGAAAAAGGTGTTCTAACTAACCAAATTTTCTTATTGTCTATAATTATGTATAATAACAAACTTTATAACATATTTTTTTATGGGTTTGGAAGCTTATGTAACATAAATAAGTTATGTACATTTATGTATGTAGGTAAAAGTATATTACATATGAATAATATGCTGATATATGAATTGTTCAAAAAGTTCAAGTTCTTCTGTATCTTATCACTATTTGGTTGTTATAACCTTGAAGAGTTACCTGACTTTGTCCCAAGTCTTAAGTATCTCTGTTCGTTAGACTTCTCCTTAGACTGAAACAAAAATATTATCAAAAAAATATGTTTACTTTCCTACTTGCAAATACTGAAGTTGAATTATTGTACGCATTTGAAGGAGTTGCCTTCAAATTTGCATTTACCCACCACTTTGTTTCGTCTTGAATTTATATTCACTAAAGTGAGAAAAGTTACATCAGGTTTGGAAAAACTAAAGAATCCTAAAGTAAAGATGGATGTCTATCATGTTGACCATAGCATGGAGTTGGGTTCAACAGCTAGAAAAGCTCAACAACCTTTCTGATGACCTATCAAAATAGGGACTGCAAAACATCGAGAATCCTCATGATGGATTAGAAGCCGATTTAAAGAATAAAACACACCTTGTGTGGGTGGCATTGGTATGGGAGAGGATTGGGAACTCTATAGATTTATAAAAAAGGAGAGGAGGTAATTCAGAATCTGCAACCTCCCAAAAACCTAAAGAAGTTGTCAATCTCTGACTTTGTTGCGAATAAATTTTCAAAGTGGTTACTTGATGATTCGTTACCAAACCCGGTGTCCTTAGTGTTGCGCAATTGTGAATCTTGCCAATATTTACCTCCACCAGGTCTTTTGTCATTTTTGAAGAAGTTGTATATTTTAGGTGGGAACTTGGTCAAACAAATAAGATACAAAAAGTAACTCGGCATTTTTCAGTTACACTTAGATACAATGAATATTTTGATGGGTTTGGATGCCTATGTAACACAGATAAGTTACGTACATTTATGCCTGTAGGTAATAGTATATTACATATGAATAATGTGCCGATACATGAATTGTTCAACAAATTCAAGTTCTTACGTTTCTTATCACTATCTGGTTGATATAACCTTGAAGAGTTACCTGACTCTGTCTGCATTCTTTAGCATCTCCCTTCGTTAGACCTCTCCTGGACTGAAACAAAAATATTATCAGAAAAAATATGTTTACTTTCCCACTTGCAAATACTAAATTGAATTATTGTACGCATTTGAAGGAGTTGCCCTCAAATTTGCATTTACCCACCACTTTGTTTCGTCTTGAATTTATATTCACTAAAGTGAGAAAAGTTACACCAGGTTTGGAAAAACTAAAGAATCTTAAAGTAAAGATGGATGTCTTTCATGTTGACCATAGCATGGAGTCAGGTATTGAACTGCTAGAAAAGCTCAACAACCTTTCTCATGACCTATCAATTGAGGGACTGCAGAACATTGAGAATCCTCATGATGGATTAGAAGCCGATTTAAAGAA